>NW_008752030.1:300100-330919 GCF_000715545.1 Opisthorchis viverrini | reverse complement strand
AAGGCAGCATCGCTGCTTCCATAAATATGGACATGCTGGTCGCCTGGGGGAAACACCTTACTGCCTTCACACTCCTGTCGCAGAGGACAGTACGACTTTACCCCCAGACCGCTTCGTAGAACGATTACTCGTAGTACGGGGTCTCGCTGCTCTTAGTTTGGCTGCTCCCCTTCGGCCTTCCTGGCATGGTTGCACCTTGTGGAACGAAGTTCCAGTGTAGGTAGCCCGCAGGATCATTGCAGCACTGAAGCCCGACCACCACCCGCCAGCTTTAGGTCGGGCACCGACACAACACGAACAGATGGACAAAAGAGGTCAGCTGCATGTGCTACCTTAAAAGGTTTATAGATTATACATATTGTTCAAACGACCGCGGAATGGAAAACCTGAACAACCCAGTGAGAGACAGGATTTTGGAAGGTTTTGTCCTGAAATCACTGGTCCGTCCCGGAGTTTGGTCACTAGGTGCTGGTCATCCGCTCGTAAGGTTATATTGGGCTCTGCTCCGACCGCTGGGGAACTCTGGTTAATAAGTCAAATACTTTAGGGCGGGTAGAGTTGTTGACAGGGGGCGAGATGGATCAAGTGGTTAGAGCGCGAGTTTACTGACCGGAAGGACCGTGGTTCGAACCCGACATCTGCCTCTCGACTTCCTCTGTCTAGGCTTGGGCAACCTGGCAGTATCCCAGCCCTCGTACTTCCTTCGGGCGGCATGGCAGTTAGGCACCGAAAGGGTGCTACAGCTGAATGATTTCGATTTTCGAGAGTTGTTGACAGCGAACAGACCACCCAGTTTGTGCATTAAAGGATTCGCTGAACAAGGCTGCATTAGACATGAGATGGGTGACCGCTAGCTTGCTGTTAATAAAAAGATTAATGGAAAGAGATGGTGGAATTGGTCAAAGGGCTTTATGGCCAGTCGAATTCGCTCGCCCCTGCCGGTAGTTTTTGAACAGACTACACTTGGTCGGTGCACACCAGTCAGCAACGTAGAAGAAACTGGAAGAACCCCAACACGAAGACGTCACATTGGTTCACCAGGAGCAGTGAGTAGTACAACCACATTCCTATAGCTCATCAAGAACGACGAGCGACAAAGCAGGATGCAACCACCAGCACCATTTGCTTATCAAGTGCAAAGATAACTCGGTGGTTAGAGCACAAATTTATTGATCGGAAAGTCTGTGGTTCGAATCCGATCTCTGCTTCTCGACCTCTCCTGTCCAGGTTTAGGTAACGTGGTAGTATCCTTCCCTCGTGCTTCTTTCAGGTAACATGGCAGTTGAGCAGCGTAAGGGCGCTACAGCTGAACGACTTCAATGCACATAGCACAGTAGAGAAAAGCCCCCCTGCGGAAGAATCTCGGAGTTCTATGGAGGAAAGTGTTGGTAGCTCAGGTAGCGTATATGCTCGTTGGCTTGTTCGCTGAGCTGAGCAATTTGATTGCGAACGTTTCACCACCAATCAATCGGGATAACATCATCAGTGCGTTGTTAGGGAGCGTAGTGGTACGTAGCGATAGGTTGATGATTTTCCATATTCAAGGAAGCAGCGATGCTGCTCCAGCACGACGAGAGACGGGTTAGAAGAGGTTGGTCCTGAAAACCACACACTCCTATCGCTCAAGAGTTGACCATGAAGGCGGGCGAGCTATCCGGTGAGGAAAAAAACTAAACCTTGTCATGAGCTCAGTGTGGTGTCAAATGCACTTGCTATGCGCGGCACCAAGACGAGTAAGATACGTATATCTTATTTTCTGTGCCCTCGGGTTAGGCTAGCCCCCTACAGCCGAGCAGGTCAGACTATCAAACTGGTCATCGGTACCGGGAAGGGTTTCTAAAGAAAACTTTATTGTCCACAGCCCGATGAGTCAGAATTTTGAGTGATCTCAGGAGCAAGGACCCGAACCAAACCTCACATCCCACTGATGTCTTGTGGGTCAGACTTCTGAGTTAAAGGCTAAAGGTAGAGTACCTCAACTAAACCTCAGTCCGGCCTGTGCAACTGGGAAGCATCATTTGCTTGAACAGTTCTTTGCCCACCAATGTCCTTCCTCAATCGCCCTAGAAGCAAACGCTGCTGCATTATTTGTCAGATATCTTATCTATGTACCTTATACACTCCGGTGCCCACTACCAGTAAATAAAATAACATTACGACAGATCCACGGTGTCCTTTTCACTTAGAGGCTTACAACGTCTGCAATCGATCTCGAAGCAGCAAAGAGTAAATCCATGCCCAGACTTCATACTCCCTTAGAATTGGCGTGTGCTGTGTCTCCGAAACACGAATACAAGACTAAAACATGGTCATGCATCTCAAAGTGTCGAGGACATACTCAGCACTTTCACATTTCACTTTCCGTGTGTCCGGTGGTTGAGAAACGATGATTCGTGCAATATATGACTTGGGGGCTGTAATCAATCCCAGAGCTGAAGGCGCTTTGCTGCACTGGATTCCAGTGAACCCTCATCGTTTATCTAACTCAATCAAGCTCAATGATAGTCGACATAAAAAGTGATGCCTGCCTGTAAGGATGGCATATGTCCTAGCGGGCTGCAGTTCTGACGCTGAGGATACTTTCTATTGAGATTTATTCGGGGTCATTCGGCAAGCAGGAAGCACTGGCATTGTCATCCTTTCGAGCAACAGGAGTGCCCAGTTCGGTCTTCCGAGCTCCTTGGAATTAAATCTAAGTTAACACTCACTGAACGGACAACGGAGAGTAACACCATTTGTTTGCTGTCTCTGGCCAGTACGAACTTTCAGCATGAACGTTCGAAACCACCTGAAACCACCAAATGCAAAGCAACCGTGGGACCAGATGGCTACCACCCACCAGTCGAGAGCCACGAATCAAGATTGACCTTCCTTCTGTGACACAGAACTTGATTCCTATTACGCCATAGTATCAACGTGCCTGAAAATTCACCTTCGTTCGGGGTCCTGCAAGTTACCAAGAAACACGCCAATCCACCATAACTGAGCGGCATCAATCTGAGCTAACTCAATAAATCTCAGCAGCACGAAACACGTGACAAAGCATGGCAAAATGTGAAAGTGGCTATGTCAGTGCCGTCCAAAGTTGCCTGTTCGACTTTTCGGATACAATGCAATGACCACTGAATACTGTCTACATCGCTAGTCCAAGTGATGTCAGGAAATCCATACATTTCATCTTATTCCGCTCTAACGCGCAAAAGTATCATCTTGACGACAAGTGAATTGCTAGATCCCACTGGAACGAGATGTCTCAGCGGTTAGAGCACAAATTTACTAACCGGAAGGTCCGTGGTTCGAAACCGACCTTTAGATCTCGACTTCCCCTGTCTAAGCTTGGGCAACCTGACAGTTAGGCACCGAAAGGGTGCTAGAGCTGAACGATTATTTATAAGTATTTTATTATTTACCGATACAAACGTCCCTTGAGAGTGATCACGTGATAACATGCTTACGTCTCCAAGAACACTCGAGTTGATGAGTTAATGTTGTATGTTTGCTCTGTACTTCAAAACGTTTCATTGTTCGTTGCTAAATCACTTTTTATCCATATCAGCTCGCAGTGTCAAGGTTTGGGATGAATAAAGCCTAGCTTCTTGGCCCTCAGTCTGTTTCGATCTTATTTTAATTGTCGTCGCACTCCATCCTTCGTCGAACACAACAGTCAGATAACACCAGAAGTGACGCAAACCGACAAACGTGTCCGGACCTTCGTGCAATAACTCAGTTAGACACTGTCTTCAGAATTAACACTCAGCAAAAGCATGTGAAACTCTTCGCAAACTCCAGTGCTCCTCCTTAAATTACAAGAGGAATGTTCAGAGACTGCACATCTTGGGGTATCGCCTTGCACTTTATGGATGGCAGGCTTACACCGAAAAATTACACTTCGGTAATCATTTTATTTAACATGCCTTCGTCTTTAGATACTGCAACGATGTCATTCTCGTACTCCAAAAAGACAAGATTCTCACCAGCAGAGGCTTGAACACAAGGGATCGGTTTAACTTCCAGTGTTCGTCTCGTTATTTTGTCGATAATGAAGATGAGAAAGAGTGGACAACATTGCCGGAGACTTCTTATAGGTAGGCTCTTAGAAGTGCTCACACACTCTCACTGCTACGGAGAGAGTCTAGATCCTAAGTGAGCGAGAGAACAGGTTGGATAGCAAACTATTTGTCTAAGAATAAACGTACATAAACTGAAAGTAAGGGCGGAGCATGGTTAATACGAAGCGGTAATGTGAACGCAAAGGATAGCCATGACATTCAACCAGGCCGTTGGAATGTATGTCATCATCATCATCATTGTGTGTGACTCGAACACAAGGACTGAATGAAGATTGATTGTAGAAGTTTACCAAAGGGTAATAAAAGGTGTGGTTAGGATTCTCGGTTTCTGAAAATGTAGGGTTGTGTATGTTTCTGAAGCCCAGCTACAGAGATGTCAGGGTCATGTGTATTCAAAGATGCAGGTGCGTCTTTAACACTATCGAGCGGAGGCGCGTGTGATTCACGTAGAAAGGGTTATAAGCGTCCTTGCATTCACTGGATTAAGAACGCGTGAAGTCGTTGATAAATGTGTGGTCACTATAAGGAGCAATGTGGCGGACGGATACAGTGCATTCCATTCCGCCTGGAAGACATGAATGGGTGTAATATGGACTGTATTTCATAACTTCGTCTCATACTTTGAGGCACAGTCACATCGTTTCAGAGAAACAGGTCAGGTGAAAATTAGCTAGGTTGGTATGAACAAAGCACAGAGTGACCGGCGTTCAAACCAAGACATATGTTCATGTGGAACGCAATTTGTGGAGATGCAGAGAAAAGACTGTTTGATAGAGCCGACTCCCTTTGATGGATTTGAAGGCTTTTCCCCTTAAGCCTAAAGTGAATTGCACTCCAGAGTGTCATGTTGAAAACTTCGACTTGCCCGTTTCCCTTAGGATTATGAGCAATAGTTCAGCTGGTACAAACTCCTGTCATGTTAAGTTGGTAGTGCTGCATGAATGAGGAGCCACGTTCCGAATGAATATACACAGGCATACCACACAAAGAGAGCAGTTCACATAGCAATTCAATAATGGTAGATGCACATGTGTCTGCAAAGGGAAACGCAAACAGAAAACGGAAAAACTCACCAACGATAACAAGGAGATAGCAGTTGAGTACCAGAAAGCAATGCTAATTCGTTCGAATGGCTGAATCGCTTTAATGAGCGTATTGGGGTAGGGGGTGGTTTATAAAATTGGGGTTTGATGGCGAAACAAACCATACGGTTTGAAGTGGTCTCATCTACACCTAGGACGGGAGACGACAAGTTTTCGGACGGAAGAAGGAATCACGAAATCTTTCACCTCGTCAGTACCGATCACGTGGGCGCACAGGTTACGAGATAAGGTGTCAACCACCAGGATCTTTACCAGATCTGTAGCTAGCTTTGTAGCTAAAGGCGGAGAGTTTCATTTTTCATAGCTGCGTTTTACCGCTTTCTGCGGCACCGTACATAAAGGAAGCCGACCGCTGGTAGGTGATAAGCTTCACTTGTTTCCCGAAAAGATAATGTTCCCAGTTACAGGTAGTCATGACACATACTTCCGGAAGTATGCAAGTATGGGGACCGAATTAAGTTCACACAGTTCTGAGGTGTACTTCATCGAAAAAGTGTAATTAGAAGCACCAATCGATCGACGGAATCGAAAGCATTCTTATAATCAACGTAGGTCGTCTGTAATTAGGGCGATGTGGCCTCTATCCGGTCCAAATGTCACTTGTTGCCCACGGATCAAGATCTCCCTTGGTACAATGGGAGTCAAACAGATGTCCTGTGGCTACTACGTTTACTACAACTATGCTTTATTAACATGGGCATTGTCTACTCACCTGTTGGTTGGGGCGGTCCCCTTCTCTCAGATACCCGCAAATAGGCCAGACAAGGACTGATTGAAAGACTCATCGCCATTCTCAAACACAGCAAGTGGAACGTCGTGGAGACCCGAATAACAGTGATGTTTGATTTATTGAATGGACTTTACTGACCAGAAGGTCCGTGGTTCGAGCCTGGACTCTGCATCAAAACTTCTCATGTCTAGGCTCTGATAACCTGGTAGCCTTAGTGTTTCCTTCCGGGGCATGGTGGCTAGGCAATAAAAGGGTGCTGCAACTGATTGACGTTTAATTAGGAAGGTACATCCGAAAAATTCTGAGGTTGAGAAGAGCTCAATGTTCACAGCCCACCTTTATGCCAAAGGCAAAAAAACCGGATTGGATTATCATTCAGCCAGGATTCATTCAGGATTATCATCCAGTCTAACAGATCAAAGGTTCTTCTTTGCTGGATCCCAGGGAGCCATTATGGTACTTGAAGACTCCACCGATAAGAGGCTTCCAGAGACCCTTATCCTACTTCTTCAGATCCGCCTGCCCGTAGAAGCTACGTTCCTGGTTCATAAAGCAGTATGAACCGCACCGCCACAGCGTATACTCCGCTCATGACAGAGGCCGTCATATGTATCGGAGATTGGGAAAGCCTGTCTGGCCTTCTTGATTCAAAAAGGGATCTTGTCCCCAGTCAGCCAACTGGAACTTATACAACTATCCAGGTAAACAAAGTTCTCTTCCATATCCACTGGTTCGTGTGCAAGTATGAGGTTGGTGTTCGATCTCACCAGCATTGTAACAGAGATCAACGTTTCGCCGGTGTAAAGTGCATACCAACACATGAGGAATAATTATTTAGATTACTCAAAATGGTTTCCAAGGGGAACAGTACCTACGCTCCTGTGTGTCTACATAAAAGATGAAAGCTTAGAAGAGACATCAACCATCAAGGGATTCCATAGCTTCTGTCAATCTAAAGCCTTCAGATCAAGAAAACTGATCAGCGCGGGGCGTTCGAAAGGGCGGTCCTGTAAAGAAAACCAATCTCAGGGTAAAGGTATGGTTTTTGTAGCCTCAGCCAGGATGAATCCTGACGTGGCTATCACGAAACTGTTCGGCCCCATGGTCGACCAACCTGCGCAAAATGAAGACAGAGAACACCTTAAACATTACGGCTGCCAGCGTGGAATTCTTACACCCCTTCGAAGATTGGGACAGCCGTCGAAATATTCCGTTCCATCGGTACTATGTTGTTCTTTTGAATCCTCCGTAGTAGGGCCGTCATAATGCTAACCGCGGCTTCACCACCTTCGAAAAGTGCAAGGCGCAGACCATCCGGTCAAGGTACCTTGTCCGGTTGGAGGGTTCACATCTCAAGCTGGATATGGAAGTCTAATATCGATGTTCTATCCAGGCAGATCAGGTCCTTTTACAGACTGTTTCGATGGGGATCAGCTGAACTGTTCTGTACCACCACTATCATCAGCATCGACAGCGTGACATCAGTGTTCAAGACCGATGCTTCACTACTGTACAACCATGATTCAGTTGAAAGCCTTATTGTAAAGAAAAGAATAACGGTGAATGGGGAGGGGACTTACCGCTAGATTACCAATCACTCCGAGGTACCTACACCTCCATACATTAACTCAGGCAATCTGAATAGAAACTGACAACAGGAACGCCACTGACATCGGTTGGCAGCCATATCTTGTAGTGTCTCCAACCAGGCACAGTGAGGATCACGCGGTCCCCATCCTGGAAGGCGAGTAGCACCGACAGCACCCAGGCGTTTCGTGATCCCCTTCATACTCTTCTGCCAAATCAAGGGTTTGTCACCTTTCTGCTTACGTCACTTTGAATTGGGCATGGAAAACAGCACCCTCTTCGGCAAACGATGGTTCGGCACACACAAGACATGTCCCAACCAACACAGCTTCTGGTGCTGGACATATTCTTCAATGGATGTACCCATGGCACAAACGGAAACGCGCTTTCTAACTGTCTCATTACGGATTCGCAGGCACGAACCCACGCGAGCTGCGGTTATGAGACTACGATTGTTGAACACGTGAAGAAGTCTCAGTTCCGCTGCTCGAATAGGCCAAGTCTCAGCCGCACAACGAAACAGCCCGCACAGTACTTTGATACACACGTCCATTGAGATTCACGGATAAACCATTCTGACGCCATAGGGGTTTCAAATTAGCAAACGCTATCCGAGCCTTGCAGATTCGTGCATTCACCTCATCTGTCACACTACAATCAGAACTAATACAACTTCCAAGATAAGTAAAACGCTCCACAATTTCCAATACCTCTCCCTGGATTGTAAGTGGCGTGTTCAATGACTGCACGTCGACGAGCATGACCTTTTTGGGTGCAAATTGCAAACCAAAGGACGGGATGACTTTGGTCATTTCATCCAAAAATACTCGCACCTTCCCCCCCTCTTCGAAGATGAGAACGATGTCGTCTACGTACTCCAGATCGACAAGGTTTTCTTCACAGGATATTTGAACACCAGGGTTCTGGAGACCCTTATTATTTCTTATTATTTCATCTATCACGAAGCTAAAAAAGAACCGGCAGAATGGGCATCCCTGATGTACACCACTTTGTGTACGAAAGCTTTTGGAGAGCCGTATACTCTCACATGTCCCGGAGCCTGAGAATACAAAGAGCTTATTATGTTCACGAGCTTCCGTGGCATTCCTTAGTGGGCAAGCGTGTCAAGGAGAACAGACCGGTCAACCGAGTGAAAAGCGCCTTGGAAACCCAGGAACACAAGAATACTGGGTCGCTTATACGTATGGCGTTCTAGCACCTGACGGAGTAGGAAGATTTGGTCAACGCAACCCTTACCAGGCCGGAATCCCGCTTGCTGCCCTCGAGTCAATATCTCATGAGTCACCGTAAAGCGACGAAGCACAAGTAACGCCAACAGTCCCGTTATGACCGGGGTCAAGCCGACCCCCTGCGGTTACCACACTCACTACATGACCCTTTTTGAAAATGGGCACTATCACCGATTCTCCCCAGTTGTCTGGGGCAGACTCCTTTCCCAAAATGCAAGCAAACAAGTCAGACAAGCGTTCACTGAAAACTTCACCCCCGTCTTTGAACGGTGCGGGTGGGAGGTCATCCGGACCGGGAGCTCAGTGGCGCTTGAGAGAACATATGCAGTCGTAAACCTTCGAGGCCATAGGTGGTTCCACGTTTACCGTCCAGAATTATATTTCACCTGTGGGCTCTAGATGAGTGCCAGCTGGTGGTCACAAAAGTTGTTGTTCGAAGTATTCAGCCCACCGGTCGTTCCAGTCTGATGCTTGATGGTTCCACTCACAGATTATTTCCGGGGACCGGTCGCACGGATCAACTGAAATCATCTTCGAGTATTAGCACCTTTCTGGGCCTCTTCTATTTCTTTGGCTTTCTGTGTCTCCCATACATCATGGTCGGCTCGCACGCTCACTTTCACTTGATGTCTGATAACGCTTTGCACGGGGTTATGTTCGGGACCGGCTGGGATAGTTCTAAGAGATTTAAGCAGTGTCACCGTTCAGTCTGATATATAGTGCTTGGATGCGCCTGGTTGGGTCGTGCCACAGGATAAAATCCCAGCACTATGCAAAGAGATGGCAATCACGTCCCAGTATCATGGTGGGTCATTTGAAAGAGACTATGAGATGATTCTGGTAAATTCGCCTAGCATCCTGTCCGGAGGCCAGCTGTCCCTAATAACGAAAACCACATTCGGACGGACGTCACGTGCAGGATACGGATCAAACTTAGTCATGCTCTGATTGGTCAAAATGCCAGCCAATCTGGATCCAGCATCTTTGACTCGACGCTTCTCGCCCCCTGACTGAGATTCTAACACGATCATGTGAGTCATTCGGTTATTACAGTTGTAATGAGTTCTAATGATTACAGTCGTAATGATTCTCCTGCCTAGAGCTACCGTGCCTTTTGATATACCATAGTGAGCGTAACAGGAAGCCAAGGGACCGATAGAGTTCACGGATTCACGGATTGATACACAGGACCGAGGTTTTCGCCCAAGTTTCCGGGGTCGCTTTTGTTCTTGTCGGTCAGTGGCTGTCGTTCACCTGCAAGGCACAAGTGGAACAAGGGTGTAGCACTACTCTTTATGTTCTCAGCGTGGAGAGTATGCTTGCCAGCGCGAGGATTCTCATAAATAAATGTCTGATAGTGCTTTAAACTGGGTTCTAGGGGGAGGGTGAACAACCATCGGAGGAAGGTCATTCCACGCACCTACTACCCGAAATGAGAAAAAAATTTTGTCTGATGAATGTGTGTGCTCCGAGCTTGAAAATTTCTCACTATGTCCCCGCGTGTTTGCCGGGTCAACAGTGAAAAAACTGTTTGCCAAGCTTTGTTCAGACAGGGCATAAGTAAGAATTAGGTCCCCTCGGAGGCGACGGTACTCTAGAGAAAAGAAATCAAGCATTGCGAGACGCGCTTCGTAGTCCACGGATTTGAGGCTAGCAACCATTCTAGTGGCGGCTTGCTGGACACGCTCAGTGAGGGTGACGTCTTTCGTGTGTTCTGAGTAGGCAACTTGGTTGGCGTATTCCAGGAGCGCTCTGACGTAGGCCCCATAGAGTATTTGGAAGTCCATGCGAGTAATACGGGAGAAGGTGCATCGGATCATCCGTAAAATGGCGAATGCCTTTTGGGCCGATTGCTCATGGCGCAGTGAGAAGGACAAGTTTGAGGAGACCCAGGTGCCCAAATCCTTTTTGGAATCTATCCTCATGATGTTTCCTGGTCCATTCTCAACACGCATAACGAAGGCATTCGCTGAGTCTCCTCAAAATGACATACGGACGCACTTTTCATCATTCAGAGGAAGGTGACAGTCCGACAACCACTGGTTGGCAGCGTCTACATCCATTTGGAGGGCACTGGCATTGGAACTCCAGGATTTCAAGTCGTCCGCAAAAAGTAGACATGGACTTGCAAGAACATCTGAGAGGTCGCTGACGTAGATCAGAAACAGCATTGGTCCCAGAACGGAGCCTTGATGGACTCCAATGGAGACCGATGCTGGAGAAGAGTAGATTGAGTCTATTCTCACTCGGAATGATCTGTCTGATAGGAACGCCTTGATCCAATGAAGGCTTTCCCCTTGGATTCCGTAAGACACGAGTTTGTGGAGTAGCGGGACGAGCAGTGGGACCCTATCAAATGCTTTTGAGAAGTCGAAAAATATGGCATCCTATATGAGTCCTTCGTCCTTGGCTTGAGTTAAGCTGTCCATAAACACGAGCATGTTTGTTATGCAAGAGCGGTGTTGGAGAAATCCCTGTTGAGCTGGAAATCTCAAGTTTTTGGAAGAGAGCTTATCTAAGATAGCTCCCTTCAGAATGCATTCCGTTACCTTGCACAACACTCTAATGATGCTTTCATAGGCCTGCAGCTCCCAGGCGGCCACCAGTTTTGTAGATTGACTTGACAATCGCTTCCTTCCAAGCGGAGGGAAGGCGGCCTTCGTCAAGCAACTGACGAAACACCAGGTGTAGATAAGTTGCCAGTATGGAGGACGTTTCATTCAGGATCCTTGGATGGAACTCGTCGGGCCCCAAGAGTTGATCTGGTGCAAGAGTTGACGAATCCTTTCCACCGTGAAGACCAAGTCGGTTAGAGGCTGTTCGTAGTTCCCCCTTGACAAGTGTGGATGTGACGAAGTAGTTGGGGCTGGGTATAGACACGCATAGTGTTCCCTGTAAACCTCAGATACCACTGTTGGGTCATTCGTTGGTTCTTCGTTCCTGTCCCTCAAGGAGAACGCAGATGGCAGTTAGTTATTAGTCCACGCCATCGGCAACTGATGGTAGTGTGGTCGATTTGTGTTTGTGGCCAACAGACCGCTGGAAGGCACCATGTCGCCAGACGAATTCGGCTATTTCGGAGGTTGGTGCTGCATAAAAACAGCCTGCGGTCAGCACACAGCCGAAGCAATCGTTCTTCATGGTCCGTACGTACCTAGTCCAATCCACGTCGAACTCCTAATTGAATCCGAGGTACACTAAGCATGTCCAATTGCGTATTCATACCTCCCGCAACTGCGATGACTGGGGTTTCAGCTCGTCGTATGTGGGTTTTCATCGCGTCGTACAACTTCTCTGATGGCGTCGGAGCTACAGTCGGTTGGGGCGTAGGCGAACAAGATAAACGGACATCTATAGAACTGTCGCTCGTGAGACTGATTCACAGACATTACCAGTCAAACGCACGCAGGCGATTATCAACAGGTATCCAGTCAAGTAAGGATACTTCCGCCCGGTGATTTAGCACAATACCAACCCCTGCACATCCAACCGCAGCAGCCTCTGGATCACCAGATGTGCACAGCCGGAAGCGAGTGGAGACTGACGGGGTGGTTAACTCAATCACTCTGGTTGCATCTTGGATTCTCGTTTCTGAGACACAGCACGCGTCAATGTCAGGTGAGTTCAGTGTGAGTACAAGAGCAGTTTGTTATTCTGCTTGCTTCAGAATGCGGAAGTTGAACGCGGCCAGATAGACTGGGTGTCGAGGTGAGTTCAGTGTGAGTACAAGAGCAGTTTGTTATTCTGCTTGCTTCAGAATGCGGAAGTTGAACGCGGCCAGATAGACTGGGTGTCGAGGCTTGAATTCTGATAAGGAGATACCTGAGGCTGTCGGCGCTGTGACGAGCAGACGCTGCGCTCAAAACCGATGCATAACAAACGGAGACACCAGTCCTAAATGCTAGACCTACAAGGTTTGAATCCAACTTGACCTTATGATAATTCCCCCATTCGTTTGCTAGCTCCGCCTATGTATTTTCTGATCTCTAGTTGTTTTGCTTATTCGTACCCACCACTCACCTTGCCGCAGAGGCCATCATTTCCGACGCTTGTGTTTTGACATTTGTGTCTGCGTGTGAATGTGCGGTGCTGACCTACTTACCCATGCGCATTCCTGTCCCGTTTGCTAAGCCTGCCTTGACTTGTTTTCTCATGGGTTCTATGTGATCGCACGTCCAATAGGAATCACGAGACCGTCGTCGGAGGGAACGACCGCAACTCACGCTACTGAGCGGTCATTCCGCTCGCCGTTGTTTGGTGTGCGGACTCTGACACTGCACTGTGCCGGTCAGTGACAGACCTGTAGACTTGTTGACGCCACGAACGTGAAAATTTGAGGTTTGTTGTACACCTTTGTTTACCCTCGTGTAAATAGTACCGTAGAATCACGAACCCAATTCTTCCCTTTGATATTCAGGATTTTCGAACATACCAGTCACTCAAAGTTCCGTATCGGGGACCTCAACACAAGGAGAGAGTTATTAGTGGGGTGAGGAGAGGGGGAAATTACGTGAAAGAGAAGGGAGGAGTCAGCAGTAATCTGTTTTCGCTCACACGCTTCGGTGTCTGCAGCAATTAAGATGATCCGGCAGTTGGCACCACCCGATGGCGGATGTAGCCTGAGTTTATTGTTAGTTGCAGATCTCACGGTTGTACGAGGGCTTGGATACTGCCAGGGTACCCGAACCTAGACAGGAGGACGGTTAGAGTTCTCAACCGAAGTCTGTCTCAAAAGCCTAACCGCAAGGCAGCTGTGTCTGGCAGGAAATGCAAATGCATTACCATTTCTACGGAACAATTCCCCACATGTTCCAACCGCAAACTGGAGGCCAGGAGACTGTGTTTGTCAGACCTCTAACCAACCTGGTACGGGAGACTCTGTGAGTATCACGGGGACAGTCGCAGTACAGCTCAATGGAAAGCCGAGGTGCGCAAACAGTCACACCACGTTAAGGTCAAGTCTCTTCGTGACAGAACTGTTCTGTACGTATACAGTCTATCGCTCCCGATGGCAATTCAGTGAACGAATCGCCACCCTATCTGTTAGGCAGATTGCTCTGTTGACACCCGTCTTCTTTTGTCCGGTTAATCGGACAAGCTGAAATGGAACGCCGATGCTACCAGCGCCGAAAGTCCCTTTCATTGTGTGAAGTTTCATAATCCACCATCGTGAGTGATCTGTACGCGCCATCGTAGTCACTTATGTAGCTTTTCTGAAAACGATAAGATCTGCTGAACTCAGCGTTACGCTGTTCTGCATTGGGTGAGTCGACAAGCCCAAGTAGACGGTTCCAACATCTATGGAATGGCTTCTACTCTTTCCACTTCATCACTTAATCAGTTTACGTGGTCGGCGTAACGACGCGTCCCCGGTAGCTTTCCAGGGGTCTGCCAAAATGCTACCTGGAGCTACAGTGCCTTTTGATTACCGTAAGGGGCGCAGCAGGAAGCCAAGGGACACACAGATTTGCACCACCGTTCATCAGGACACAAAAACTGGCGGTGTCAATTCCAGCAAAGCAGCGCCAAACAATTTGACAGCAGCAACAGTAGCAGTTTGAAGAAGCTCAAATGGGTTTTTGAATCTCTGGTATGCAGTATGTTGGTGAATGCGATAAAACAGCCGGGCTGCTCCTGTCAGCTGGAATATGTAATGCAATTTCAATGCTGAATCGGGGCGAGCTTTCAAAAGTTAGTTCAAGAAATATGAGGACATGTTTCAGACCGACTTTGCTCAGTTTGCTGATGCATGTAAAGTTTGAATGTAGCTGTGAAAATTGAGGAAAGCTGAACATGATCGTTTCGCAACTTTCATACTCTCTCAACTCCCCCGTGACTTTGCTCTCGCAGATGCTGTGAAAATCCTGGGCCAAGTATTCGATGAGCAAGTTTCCTTGTTCAGAATTCGTTATCGGTGTCACATGACTGCTTAAAGGGAACCTGAAGAATGCATCATTTATGCCGGTGTGGTAAACAGAGAATGCGAGCGCATTCATCTCAGCGACATGACCTAGGATCAATTCAAGTGTTCTTTCTCAGTGGCTGGACTTCAATCACCATATGGTTCAGATCTTTGGACCCGGCTACCGAATCGAACTGAACGGAATCTAGAGTTGACGCTTCAGAAACTCACCACCGAATGTCATTATTTTATCAGTCCCAAGGCTGCTGCTGTAATGAGTACACATTCCAGACTCTCTCAGCCTAGTGTGGTATGCA
Organism: Opisthorchis viverrini; assembly: GCF_000715545.1. Lineage (NCBI taxonomy): Eukaryota > Metazoa > Platyhelminthes > Trematoda > Opisthorchiida > Opisthorchiidae > Opisthorchis > Opisthorchis viverrini. The sequence continues at coordinate 315,960 of NW_008752030.1, read as the reverse complement.
AAATAACTTCCAGAAAGAAACCAAATTCTAAACTAACTCCAAGAAAACCGCCCAGAACCTGTTGGTCTTGTAAAGAATGGTATTATTCACGCCACTGTTCCCACCAAAACCACAGGTGCAGTAAGTTTTTTCGAAAGTGTCACAAAGAAAACTGCTGCAGAAACAACTTCAGGAGCTCGCGAAAAAACCGACCGGAAAAAAGGTGCAGGCGGTGAGCATGACCGCTACATTCAGGATGGAATCACATGGCCAACGTAGGTTCATTACAGTATGTATCAGTGGCACACCGATTAACCTCCAACTTTATACAGGTTCTGACCTCACTTTGAGCTCAAAACAAACGTGAGACGTAATGGAATGTCCATCAGTGGAACCAACAAAGTGCACCGTTTGTAATGCATCTCTTGGAAGCCTAAAACTGACCGGGAGGCTATACTGTTTCGTATCTTTCGATGAGTACTTGCTACCTCACGAAATATATAGGCCTGTGTTGGATTAATGCGCTCCAACTCTTGGATTAAACCCTCAATGCCGTTTACGACGAAACACCTGCAGACGGCCGCAACACGTTCACGAGAAATCCACATCATGAGGATTTTGTGGTCACCACAGCTAAAGTCAAAACTGGAATCAGAAGAGTATACTCGATGCAGTGACTATTCAGCCCTTGATGTCTTTCACCGGTAGCCCTCTTGCTTCAGTCCATTCTGGTAAATCCTGTCAGAAACCTGCAACATTTTACCCGCGGTCAGATCCCTTCAGTTTATGGTTCCCGTTTAACACTTTTGTTACACTGCTATCGGGGAAATCAAGAAAGGGGGTCGTCTGAAGGGACGCCATAACATTCGCGCAGGGTCCAGACACCAATTCGAGGATAAAGGGAATGCCCTTTACGGTGGTCGCAGGGTCCATTGTGTCAAACGCCAGGCAAAAATATGGTCACACGTATGGCCACGTCAAGGGAACCAACTTCAGACAACGGGTTGTGACTCCGTAGGGCGACGTCGCATGGAATACCGGATAGCCGTCACACACCTCCGAAGTGGAGGGTACCAGATCGCAGATCAGTATGCTCGCACTCTCTATGATGGACCAAAATGCGACAGCACCTACACGAGTCACCACAGTTGAATTCAAAGAGGTGGTCGAGTGAACAGCCTTTCGATGTGACAGGTGCCAGGAGGCCGGCGGTTCCTAGTAACCAAAGATCACACTGTTAAAAAAGGTCGTGTCACGTACAGGACACGGACCAAAAGGATGCACGCCATAACTGATCAGAATGCCAGACAATCTAGATCTTGCGTCCTCCGCTCAACACTTCTAGCCTCCTCAAAGAGATTGCAGCATTTTGTGGAACGTGGAACACGCGGATTTCTCTAGAAATACGGTTATAACAATTTACCCTTCGATATACCATGATGAGTGTAGGAAGAAGCCAAGGGACCGATGAAGATTTGCACAATCGTTCAAAAGATCACAATAGCTCTCCTGCTTCTTTCAGATAGCATGGCAGCTAGGCACTGTGAGGATCTCACGGCTGAACAACTGTTAGTACCATTATTATTATTATTATTATTATTATTATTATTATTATTATTATTATTATTATTATTATTATTATTATTATTATTATTATTATTATTATTATTATTATTATTATTATTATTATTATTATTATTATTATTATTATTATTATTATTATTATTATTATTATTATTATTATTATTATTATTATTATTATTATTATTATTATTATTATTAACCGGGAGGAGGGGGTAGACCTGATCGTCAGGGACTTCGGCTTAGAAGTAGGTCATTCTATGCTAAATGTCTAAATAAAATGCGTGCCTTTCTCCGCTTGCCACTCTTAGGGCACCCAGTTACCCACGGAAAGTTTTGGAGCTCGGCTGGCTCGACTGCTGACTTACATGTCAGTCGTCGATACTCTGTACTGCCCCTGTTGGGCTATAGGTTGGCCATTCGGAACATCAGCACTTCTGGAATATGCACATGACACTTTTCTAATCTTGGAAGGAGTATATGCATGTTTGTTTTTAATTAGCCCTTTGGCATGCACTTCGCTTTCACAAAGTCTAAGAACAAGCAATCACCTAACGCACCAATTTTCATTCAAGGAGTTGTGGAACGTTTTACGCATCTTGAGGGTTGCATTAGTTTCGAATGTAGTGTCGCAGGTAAGTTCGGTACGCCAATCTCCAAGGTTCGGTTCACGTTAACTACTTTGGGGCACCTAGGACAACAGTGCGGTTTATCCCTAAATTCCAAAGTACGCTTGTATCAGGACACAGCACGGGGTATACTGGTTTGTGACGTGGCCTCTGTGGGTAGCAGAACTAAGATGTCTTTAGTTGCCTCAGAAGCATAGCTCACGCGGGCCGATGTCAGTGTATCCGCAGTGAGGAAATTGGGGAATGGACGTTGGCGTGTGCAACGAGGACTTCATTTGAAAGACGGTTAGACCATATACTTCACATGCCGAATCCCTGCCGAGTCCCTGTTGAATTCTGTGCAAGCAGGAACATAGTCAACCTTTGACGTGTCAGAGGAGTATGAACGTGATTGCTAGGCGTCAGGGTAGTTTTTGCGGAACTCGCATTCCAAGGTGGTGTCCGCGTGTTCCTAATCTGCCTGGTTGAAGACGTTGCAATATACGGCTTCTAAACGACATCAGTGGCGTTTTTGCTGTCGCTTTCTATATAGCTCAACTGAGTGAATGTCTGGTGGTGTTGGAACATCAGAATGAATGTGGCAGACTAGCATTAGGCCACTTCTCCATCTAAGGTTTTCCCGTCACAAAAAATGTCGCCTGAATTGTAGTTGTGCGGTAGTGAAACATTTATGTTGGACCATAGGCATTAAATATTGGAGAATTGCCCTACTCGGGTTGACGGCTTTCTGTGGAAATATTACCTTGAAATGTCGCATCGTCGTCTTCACTCGTAAAAAACACATACAAGTGTAATGTTCACGGCTCTCCAACTTAGCTTACCCCAGACCTGGGGTGATCGGAGTGAATAAGTACTTATTGGCAACGCTAGTCCATAGAACGGACGCGTAACTATGTCGCCGGTGGAATTTCCATTGCGGTGATAGGGATAGGAACGTGCTTATTGAAAGCATCAGCTTGGATGGAAGCACGCTATTGAACGCACGACTTGGACCTGTTTGTCAATGTGTGACGTGTCACTTCTGGGGGCAGACGAAAATGAATAGCGCAGTCGAGTTTTTTGTTAGTGACTATATTACTCCGATGCATCCAGCAAAGTTCTGGTCACTGCTGAACAGCTCACTAACAAAACACAGCTTTTCAGTGCCATGGGCTGCTGCGGAAGTCGTTACTAATCCTGGTTCTCTCCCCAGATTGACCTGCCCATCTAAAGAGCAAGCATATCGAAGTGGAATCGGGCCGTTCCCCGGGTTTGTGGGTTTCGTTGGACGCGTTCCCGTCTACATATTTGCCTTCCTGAAACGCACCAGGGCAGAAACTTTAAACAATTGCCGCTGACCTCCTGAGAAGGGGGAATCTAGAGCGTTATCCATCTACCACTTTCGCAATAACCGCCTGATCGGAGGGCCCGTTCAAAAGCATATCTCTGTTATTACAATTCTTTGTTCTTCTAATTTCTGTGCACAACTCCAAATCTGTTTTTCCCGTTTACCTATCACTGGTATGCAAGTCGTCTCTTGAACCCCCATATATTGTGGTCGCAGCTCTTATTGCATGTTACCACAGCGGCGCGTGCCGTCCAATGTTTGAACAAATCTCTTGCATTGCGCGTTAAATTATTGCACACCCACTGGATCGCTGAAAGCTTTTAAAGCTCGATCGGGAAACGTAGTTACACCAGCACTGGTCTCTTCGCCCCTACAATCTTCTAAATTCGGATTGCGAACCCCTTCCTTGAGTCATCACTCTAAGGCAGTGTTAGAGCTTACCAGCTGGCGGCTCTGTTCAGACAAAACTGACGCCAGACTCAATTAGTGCCGTCACAATATTCACTACAGGTTGTGCGGATCTAGCCCGAGATCATGCGTGAGCGTGAAGGTTCTTATGGGTGGAATGCAAGCTTTTAAGCACTTGGTGCAGAGCACTTGTCGGTTTTACCAAAAAAAGGTGATTGCTTGGTAAAAATATAGTGCCGTCTTTCTTTGGGGTGACTAGTACAGCATGCGGTCTAAGTCACTTGAGAACCTGATTGCAAACGGTCTGACGGTCTTGTACATCTTTGCAAGGGAACACTTGAGAACCTGATCTGCAAACGACGTCTGACGGTCTTGTACATCTTCACACGCAAGGCAAGCGCTTTCAGAAGATCAGCCATTCATAACAGTCAACTTCACAGAGTTTTTTTGCAGTAGAACGTGGTAAGATGTTGTCTACAGAAAGCTTACATGAAAGTGGTTTTTGAATTTGATTGGCTGCCAGAAGTGGCGCTCTGGTCCTGGATAAGTGGGCTAATGTTAGCAATATGGAACACCCCGCGGCGATTCCAACGACGTGCTTGAGGATTCTCCCACGTACGTATCATTTATACCTGTCAGAGCAAAATTCTTGGAGATGATAAAATGCGAACGTATTGATGAAAGTTCTTTTGAAAACGCACAGACCCAGTCATTGATATGCTTGCGAATAATCAGGCTGTCGAACGAATCTGGTACATCTCCCAAATTTTGGTTTTCACAGTGAGCAAATAATCTTCCCAGATAGCCTTTACTTGATTTTCTTTAGACTATATATTTTGGAATACTGAACAATAATTTGCTCGGATTATGATAACATAAGTTATTCATGAAAAGGACCTGACGAGTTGACACAATTGCTGGTTAAGCGTATCTAAATCAATGGTTCCGAGGTAACTGTTCTCAATCTGGGAGGTAAATGCATCCAAAAATGATATGAACTTCGAAGGTTTTTTCACCAAAAGTGCACCATCAGGTCGTTTGTCCGGAGGACGTTTCTAACCTTTCGTGCAAGGAGTCACCAAATTTTGATAACTTTCATTGTAAGTATCCCTTCCTGGATTGTTTTCAGCATTCTTCGTCAACGTTTATATTATGTGATAACACTGGTTGCATTCCGGTGAACTTATGATTATTCTTGTACTCTTGTCCGGGTGTAATTTGACGCAAAACTTCGCTCCCGTCTATCGCCTTTGTTTCGTATTATTTGAGTCTATATCTCTCAAATCTTTGAGTGGGCAGGTTTTTTCGAATTTGCCCATTAAACTTTTAAGGCCAAACATACAGTTCGGTATTCTAGGGTATGGCGTATAAAACCCTCTAGCTTTGAGTCATTCAGGCTACTGTATAATAATCTTAACACACGCTTCTGTAATTCTGAAGGAGATTCGTCAACAGACCTGAAGTTGTTCAAAGATTTAGGTAATTTTTTAACACAACCCCTCCAGCGTTTTTTGCTATAGCGTTGCAGAAGTTCGTCTTTTTTAACCTGCACATTATCAGTAGGTCGTCTGATCATTGTTAAAGTTAGGAACGCGGTATGATGAGTAAGCAACTTCATTTCGCAGTATTTTTTGTGTATTCTTGCCAAGTCTCCGTTACACATCCCAATTGACTGAGTGCTAATTTTTCACCAGTTTTGCATTTGTGACGGGAAGGGCAAGGTTAATTGTAGATCGCTATCGAATAAAGCATGGATAAAAATAATTCGTTTGTACTTGAGTTGATTTGCTCTGTTAGAGAGTAAATTTTATGCTCGGTTAGTTTACGCTGGACGAATATTTGTGTCTAGATCATCCGATTTATATTTGGAAGCAACAGTAGTCTTGACCAGTGTGTCTTCATTTGGCAGCGAATCCCATGTTCTCGGCTCTCAAAACCACCTAATTCGTTCTTTTTCCCCAACGTGCCTTGGTCAGTCACGAATGTGACAGGATAAAATTGTCTGTGTGTGCGTGACTGTAATTTCCATTTTTCCACCAAAAACCTTACAAAACGAATTGATGTTTTTACCTTAAAAAGAACGGAGTGATTTCATTCACTAGGCCAAAGATGCCCTCAAGTATATTGAATCTAGCCAGTAAAACAGCTGGGGACCTAACTACTCTTGGCTCGCAACGCCAAATAGGAAACACCACTGAGTTGACCAGCCCAACGCTTAACCGCAAGTCAACGCGTAACATCGCTGCTCTCAGAGTCCCGGAATTTCTTTCGTCACTATAAAAACGTCTAACAGTATATATGCAGGATATTGAGAGACCGTGAGCAAGCGCTAAACAGTGTGCCGAAACGTTTGAATCCAACGTGCAGCGTTGCAACCGAAGTCTCATCAGAACCACCTTACTTGACTTACCAGAGTGGTTAGATCGGACCACGAAATGGTGCACTACCTATAATAATAAATACTATAATGTTCATTTCCAAATTGTGGGTGGCAAACCGTCTGGCATGATCATATGTTTACAGTTAGAATGGAGCATAACTGAGGGATTTGCAGGTAGTGGGGAATGAGCGAAAGGGCGACAATGTCATAAACAGTAAGAAGTATTCGATGAAATAACAATAGGTTTCTTTCGCAACTTGCAGGAAACAATGTGCATGGGGTCCGACTAGTTCAAAGACCTAGCCGGCTGAAATGAACTAAAACTGAAAACCATTGCTGGCCATGAGTGACCTAGGGCGGCCGGGTAAATGGCCGGAGTCACAACGAGCAAAAGTGGAGATGGAGTTGGAATAATTTGAATTGGGAGAACATGGTAAGTTTTGTCCAAAAAATGTGGCTCAATCTGAAACTAAGCAGACTCACTGGTTGTGCTGTTGTAGAGAAATCAGGCGGATGGGGACACAGGTGGTTGAACCCCAACGAGTAGTCCAACAGGTTAGAATGAATGTCATTGAGGCAGTTGGGGTCATTTGAGGAGTTTGTGGTATTTAAAGTCAATGGAACGAGTGGGCATGAGGGCATGTTTGAGAGAAGGAATGGATATTTGCGGGGATACTACTAAACTGAATATGGCAGTGCCGTGCCATCATTGGCCTGACATGCTTCAGTTTTCGGACAGCCGAGTAACGAACGTCACACGTACGGTGATTCGGCTGGGGTGTGCAGTTCACTGGGCAGCGGGATTCATTTCAACCTGGTCGAAGAAACAAGCTGGAGCAAAGCCAATATGGGATCGCAGATTTCTTGGTCCGAAGTTCAAAGCATGAAAAAATGAGTGGATGGGATGTGATATGTAAACTATGGTAAGTTCGAGGGTATATAAAATGGGATAATATGCAATAATATACATAGAAAGAGGTGTAAAGCGAGTAAAGGGTGTAAAGGGAGGAGAATAGGGGAGAAAGAGACAGAATTCCATGTTTGGTCTTACGCATAGCCTAAAAATTGCAACCACTGCGTCCGCAAGGTGACAGGAGCGTAGTATTTAAAAACTGAGCCTTCGTGCTCTGGCAACCTGATGGATCCCTCTATAATTGGAAGTAGTTTGCCTGGATCCCAATTTACAATGAGGGTGAACAACAGTTTCTACTGTGGGGAGACGATTCCAGAGTTGGCTGAGTGATTAAAAAGATTTAAGACTGGTTTTGACATCATTCCCGCCATGTCTCAGGACACGTGATGGTATGCCGTAGCCCTTCGGCACGGCAGAAGAAGGGCTGACACATCAGCTAGGGAGATGGTCACGTTGCTGAGAGACAGGCAAATACTCTGTTGCAAGACTAGTCACTGGGTTTTGTTCAGGCGTAGGAGGGGACGAACTAGCCAACGGGTTCTTCCACACATTGCGCCAGCCAAGCAGGCTATCTCATCACACGAACTGGCCAGTACTCTTCCTCCTGTAAATATTTTTGCAGCAGCCAAACGATCAGCAGCCAAAACAACATAATAATAGAACAATGGTTCATTAAACTCGGCTTCATATACATACAATTTTGCACGCCCATTCATTCACTGGTTTATTGTGCCCTTCTATTTGCCACGCTGTTAACGGGAAGCCGATCAAAGCTAAAACATCAGTGCTGGCATAGCGTCAAATTAACAAACCTTTCAAGGTGACTCTTTATTGTCGCAGAATTCTGCAGAACCCAAATCTGGGAAACGCATAGCTATCTGCAATACTGTCGAGAAAAAAATGTGACGGGTTTGAGGAAAGCAAGGATTTTCAAATTTCCGTGACAAAATCCACTCCACATTATAGTCTTCAGTGGGACATGGAAGTGTGGTAAATCGCTCAAACAAGGGCAACAAACACCGTGCGCGCAGCTACAACGTTTGGGCAGTTGGTTCATAAGGGGGTGTAAATTGACGCCCTAGCCAGTTGACCCGTCGTATTTGACCCTTCTGACTCACCGCTCATTAAGCAGTGCTAAAGACTCATGCCGTAAAATTTTAGCTTTCGATCTGTATTTTCGCTTTGTTTATGAACATCTCAACAGTAGTCCGGAAAATAAAATGATGCCCCCACAAAGTTCAACAAACCATCGGAGCCGAGCATTATTTCGTAAGCTTCCTGGGTCTTTGAGGTTGGTCAGTGCAACACAAGCCAGAAATTCAGAGTTGTATTTCGGCTTTTGAATACCCAAAGCAGCTCCACTGACGTCAGCTCCCGATGACTTTAGTGAATGCTGTTTCAAAATTTCTGCAGGAATATTGGCCACAAGCAAAATGATAGCCGAGCAAAAATTTTACTGATGGTTTTAGACAATGTGTCCGCGTAAAGCTTTCAAAACTATTTATCTCTAAGAGAAATAATTTTAGTCAAAGCTCAATTCTGGTTTCTGGCGAAATGGTAGGTACCGTACAACCGTGTTCCAAAACATAAATATCAAAGGTCCAATGGCGAAAACTGGATAAAGCCTGAACCAGGAAATAAAGTGACGAAAACCTCGAAGCGTGGGAATCATCCTTGTGTAAGCCGAATTCTCATGTAGAAAATATGAGGTGATAATAGCGGCAAGCACCGACTAGTTTTGTGCTTAGGTGAGTTGTTCTAATCAGCATACTTGATGGGCTACTTGGCTATGTGGTCGGTATACAAAAGGAAGTTTTACACCACTAGCGTTACTTTAGCCGACTACACACTCCCAAGCTCCATTTCTGCCAGTGGCAAGCCGGTCTTCAGACCCGGGCTGAACAGACACTTTTACGTAAAAGATCGCAACATCAATCAGTAGGAGGGAAAATAACAGGCCTCAAATGGATGCTAAAGCTCCATCGGTTACACGTACTACGTCAAGAACTACAGGCAAACTGTTTTCACTTGGTACGTGCTCCGTATATTTATTAACCACCTACATGAACAAAAATAATATGCCAGAGTGAAGGAAAACAGTTAATACAAAACAGGAAAGGAGTGGAGAAATAGAAAAATGAAAAATCCTTATCCAAATATGGTGGAAAACGGTAACCTTACCAAACATCCTGTAAGCCGATCAAGGCATCATGTAAGATATTCACAACATAATTTCCATGATGTTACAAAATACTGAGGTGTTTAAAGGCCCAAATCCTGCATTCCGCAGACGGCAATAAAATAAACCGCAATTCTGGAACCGCAAATAATCATCCAAATTCCGATAAATCTTTCGACATCAGGAAACTGGGTGACGAAATTGGAGAATATTGGGGTGAAAAAGCCGAGGTGTGCGAGAGTGTCAGTGGAGTGATTCAACATTTATAACACATGGCTTACACATTACATGGCGGTGAAAAAACCATATATATATTACGCAGAATATAACAAAATTTTTGCCCAGATAGAGGGCAAGCTGATTAGTGTTGATAGTTTAAGGCTACTCCCGGCTTGAAGGAGCGAAAGAACCTAAATTCGTCCCTGTCCTGCGGCTGATCAGGGTGTCCGATTTTGAAAACCACGTGCTGCACGGGCTGCTTGCCTGTCGTTTCAAGCTTCTAAAGTCTTTTTATTGCGTGGTTATCGGCCGCAGGAATATTTGTACCACGGTTTACTTTAGCGACTTGTTTTGGATACTTTGTACTTTTCGTAGCAGTGTCTCCGCCGACTGTTCCAATAAAGCAGCATGAACATCAGATAAATATTTGATTTCGTAAATCGCCGCACTCAAACAGCAGTGTCCGGTACTCACAGGTTGAGTTTAGGATACGATTTAGAAAAGTCGTAGTAATCATTTTGGGCTCCAAGAACTTAACTGCTTAGCTTTATCCTTTAGCTTTCTGCAGCACCACGACAAAATTTCCGAATATCGGCTTAGGTCATTAGAAGACGTTCTCCGGACGCCCCACAGGGCGAGGTGAAGGCCATAAGCGGGTTATTTTCATCTCATTTTCATGCCTTTTATCGATCAAGTTTTGTCCCTTAAACCAGAGTTCCCGATTGCTGGAAACTACTTTTGAATCATGTGAGATTACGAGAAAGATGACAAAATGTCTCACATGCCCCCAAACACTTCTGTCAAAGTTAAAGGTGTATCATATTTTGTAGCTGCAGGCCTCAGAAACGGAGAACCACACAAAACACACATTTAGTGCGTTGACATGTTTTGCCATGAATCGAAACACTTCCGTTTCTCATTCCCACCACGAGTTGATAATGCGGAATATAAAGGAACTATTTCAACCGCCCTCTCATTGCGGTTGCCTCATTTTGCTGATATTCCAGTGTGCGGCCTCCGCAACGTTGGTTTCCCACAATGAGTTTCGGCTTACATATTGGTCCAAAGAGCTTTAATCAGCTTTGTGCTACTCAAACAAATGTTGCTGCAATAAGGGGGACCATTTTAATTTCCAGCACCGCCACAACCCTGGATGACCCCACAATAAACCAGCAGCATCGCGCTATACTAGATAAACAACCGACATTCCCGTTTGTATACTGCTGTATTGCTTAAAGCCATTGTGTGAGAACGGAAGCAATATTTGATTAATATTGCACCTGATTACTATGAGACTGTCAGTCTGGACAAAAGGGGCAAGCATGGTACGACCATGGTCAACTTCTCCGGCGGTTCCAAACAACTTGACGACAGGCCTTAAGATGTGTTTGACGTGTTCTTTTCCGACGAAGCCGGCTGACGTTTCCTCTTGGGTAGGTGCGTCACATTCTGTCACTACTTCTGACCCTGTTGATCTTATTCTTCACCGACGAATGATGTCAAATGTTTCTCGTCACTGGCCTTTGGACCCTCTATCGGGTTACAACTTATCAACATCACGGCAAAATGGATCCTGGATTCCCTCGTCCTGCCTAACATTTACTAGAAAAGACCCGAATGAGTCCACTCTATTTGGTCTGCAAGCGGACCAAGACTCAACACCATACGACAGGTTCCTTTTAGAGGCTTGAGCACAGAAGTGTCGTTCGGTCCATTTTATTGTAAATTTAGTGGACGTTCTCCGGTTACCCAAGGACGCGAACTATTTGTCTTCGCTGTCTTAAAATGGTTGCTTAAATAAAGTCATGCCGACAATATAAATAAGGACTTCGGAATGTTTATTGCCCTCCACGTTTGTCTGGCAACCACGAGCACCCACAGTGACCTGCTTTCCGAAGACAGGTAATTTCCGGATTATTTGACGTGCTAGCGTATTGTCTCATGTGGCTTAGTATTGCCAGGCAAATGACCTCGATTAAGGCTTTTTTACCAATCCATGTGATTGCCTACCAGTGGTGGTAAAGCTATTTCTGGGATATTATTCAAAATCTCATCACAGCAGCAAGTCTCAAGCGCAGAGGGCTTTACGTGCAGACTAAGAACCTCGCAGAAGACTACTTTTACACCAGGCATTTTGAAGGGGTCCAAAGGAATCACACCGTTTCATTGCACAGCGTTGTAGGTAATAATTTTGGCCTACACTAGTCAGTTAACCAGGAAGCGCACGATGAATATAAGTCGGAGTCTGGAACGTATTTCAGGATACCTCAAAATTAACTAGCTTTGATATCGAGTGACTGCTCTGCCTGAGGATACCATTTCATGAGACAAGTTCACTGGGCGCAGTGTCGAAGAAATCAATATCACCACATCACTTTCAGTGTTTTCTTGTTTGTCACCCACTCTATATATTTCCCCTGTCATAGGCACCCCGTGACCACAGATTGTGCACGTCTCGTTTAGTCACTTTTATTGTGTCTGTGACCAGCGTGGATGAACTTTTGAGTTTAACTTTGGGGGTTCAAAAAGTCCCAAGAGGTAGGTTTAGTCACCATAAATGAGCCGGATGACCACTCTGATTTTCAGATTCTTTAGGTTGGCATAGTGCATCGGATGCTATCCCATACCTTTACTGATTACTTCCTATTTCTGCGCGTTAAGGCGCAATAACAATGCCTATTTCCATATGAGAGACAGTCAAGAAAAAGAATTTCGTGTCAAAGTTGCTATTAGTACCTGCACATCCACGAGAAGCACGTCCGTGACATGCCGTTTTTAGGGTTTGATGGCTCAATCGCAACTGCATCCGATATTTCCATTATTTCCGACCTCTCCCTGATGACCAACAGGTAATTGAGAACATCAGACATTTCAACTTTTCTTATGCGCTACAGTCTTTGGCATGGAACCTCCGAAGGCTGTTCAACTTGATGCGAGGAATTTTCAGAGACATTTGCGCAAGCGCTTCAACGGTGTTGTCTGCAGCAACTTCTAGTTTACTGTACAGGTTACCGCGATTTGAATTCCCGCCAGAGAGGAGGAGTGTTATTGGCACGCACTGCTTGAATTTAAAACCGCATATGACGCATTCTTCCGTATGTGCCTTAAAGACTCCTTAACTTGTCAACGTATAGGTAAAATGTCATGATCCCATATCGAAAGGATGGTCAAGTTTCGTTTCATGAAACAGGAGCTGACATTCAGGTGTTTGTTACGTGGTGCTTTCATCCAAACACAGGAGTAGCTGTGTTTTGCACGCGGAACTGATGAGTAAATGTAATAAGGACCACAAGGACCAACAATAAAAATGAAAGAACCATAACTGTCTTTGAGGGCGATTTTTTCATTTACCAACAAGTAAAATGGAGACCAAACTCTGGGAGCTGCCGTCATGATGTATGACCAAATGTAATCGAGAGACCCTTTGTAACTCTGAGTTATTGTGCGACCATGCAAGCGCAAGGGATCACATGAAACCTCAGTAACCAGACGCAAAGCAATCTGAAAGCTTTTACGTCTCATAACACTATAGAGTGCAATTCAAACTATTGCGGCTGCATTACAGAACCACAGATAAATGGAAGAGTCCCACGTTGTCAAAAGCCTATCCCCCGACGACGGATGATGCTTCTACGGATCGCTGAATCCTATCGCATGGTTACAGACTTGATCCATTAGAAGTAAATACATTCAGCCTTTAAGGCAAGCGAAGCTACCACTAGAACTGAAGATGACCTACGTGGTGCAGAACTACCATAGGTAGTTCCTCTCGATCGACATTGGCAAAGTAGGACTGATTTCCTAAACACTACGGGCTCTGAAGGCAACCACTTGATAGTGGAGAATATGTACGGCTAACGAATTGTTTTGCAAGTTTTCTGCGTAGATGATCTGTCTGAGCGAGTGAACCTTGAAAATGAGAGGTCTTCGCGGATTAGACCAACGATGCGAATGGCAGAGAAACGTGAATCCATTATAATGGACGGAGGTTGAATGTATTTCTGCGGCTGAAATAATTCATTGAGGTTTTTGAAGTCTTAATCGTACTTATGGGCGCAAAATACTGAGCAGTGTCACTCCTGTAATCAATTTTTGCTATAAATATCCCGCAGCCAGAGTTATGCGATGCCCAACAAACTGACAAGGGTAACCAAAGTCTGTCACAGCGTATATAGAATAATCCACGGCCCGTCCATCTTACCTCACCGGTAGAACTCAGGCCACCAAAATCGGTATAACCCAGGCCACCAAATTCGGGGATCTCTGCTCCTCAGCCCTCCCCATCACCAGTGGAGTTATTCAGGGTAGCGTGCTTGGCCCTCTACTGTTCTTACTATACGTTAATAACGTCACCGACTCGATCACCCATGGATCCCTTTTCTGTTTGCTGATGATATTAAGATAGCTTACACGTTTAAGGCAAGTGATACTGCTTCTACCCTTCCTAACATTCAGTTTGACTTAAACTCTTTATCACTCTGGTCTTCCAACTCCTGTCTTTCTTTCGCTGTTCCAAAATGCCAAGCCCTGTCATATCGAGTCCAAGTTCCCCCTGGGATGCTTACTATTAACGGACTCTCCATTCCTACTCTCCCTGAAGTGAGAGACCTAGGCCTTAGGTATTCCTGTACATTTAGCTTCAACCAACATGTAAGGTACAGAGTGGCTAAAGCTCGCAAGCTCTGCGCTTACATTTGCCGATCCCTCCATAATAGATCCTGTTAAATTGCCATTTCTAAACAATTTGTAAGACCCATTCTTGAATCCAGCCCTGAATTCGCCTCACAGTATTCACAGACATGCCGAACTTCTGTGGGGAATGTGCAGCGCTCGTTTACTAAGTCCCTGTTTTCGGTGTCATCCACACTACCGTATCGTTTTCACTACTTATCACTTGGGCTGGATCCATTATGGCTAAGGCGCATCAGGTTGAATCTAGGCCTTCTGCCTCGCCTAATCTATCGGCGGGCTTACATAGCTGACTGCTGCCCTGAATTTTCTTCCCGTAATCCCTACAATACACGTAACTCAGGATGTTTACTCTCACCGTCGACATGTCGGACTGTCTTTAGACAAAACTTTTTCCTGCGCCCTTATTCTAAACTATGGAACAAGCTCCCCTACCATATCCGTACTATCTCATCTCACGTTGGCTTCCGAATGGTCATCGATTCTTACCTTTCTGTTGAGGGATATGAGCGCCTTTTCGCGCCCCAGCTTACACTAGATACTTTTTTGAAATAGGCCCTAAGCCCTTCTAATCTGCGCACTCATCCTGACTGTCCTGTCATTAGGTCCTAGAACTTACACTTACCAGCCTGGAACCCTTAGCATTAGTCCGCAAGTGCGACAACCACCCTCTCAAGTGTTGTTATCTATAACCTGCCACTCTATCTCTCTCATGCCCGTCTCCACAGACCTGGTTGCATATCTCTCCTCCGACCTTAAGCTCTTGTACCCAGCCCAATTATTTCCAGTTCTTCAAGCCTGGTCCCATCCCTGAATAACTCTGTCAGCTTTATTTACTGTCTGGTGCTTTGCTTTGGCTGGATTAAACTAACATCAGCCAAACTAAAGCCTCAGTTTCGCACCGTTCCAAACCATTCTGCATCCCCTGAATGCGCGCAGTGCACCCATACCAAATGGTGGGTCTGAAGATGCACTATGAATGAAATATCAGTTTGGTCCCACAGCCCAATCACTCACACATACACATAGCACTGGTGCACCTCTACTTGACAGAGAAGTTCACACCAATGCTTCGTTTTCGTTTAGCCATAGTACACATGCTCCGAACATCTCCATTCTACTCCCATTGCCCAAAAGGTAGTTGACGCTTCATTTGTTCCCGGCGAATTGCTTCTTCCATTGGCTGTTTGCTGTTTGCTTTTTCGAGATGACTGCAAGAAATACAGGCGGACGACAGCTGTCCTCCCGTTTGTTCTAAAAAAATAATTAAAAAAAGAATATTTAAAAAAAATTCATGCATGGGGTATCCTGAGCATACCTGTGAGGCTCACGGTTAACGTCTACGTGCAAGGTGTTGCCACTTTCGTCCTAAAGGGATCACACCACCCCTAGTCCACTTCATCACACAAACATAGCACACATGTTCTTCCCTCTTGATATCTAGAGCGGTCATATGCACAAAATGCTAATAACTTATGATTTCCTGATTACAAACAGTCACAGCTAGCACCTAATGGCTGTTTTTTGCCATGCACCATTCGTTTTCTGGAGTTGAC
>NW_008752030.1:275633-297849 GCF_000715545.1 Opisthorchis viverrini | reverse complement strand
CTTTTCACTTTTCCACTGTCACTGCCCACATTAACTCCTCTTTCTGCACAACAAGGACCCGATGTCATGACGCTTCGGTGGGCGAAAATAATACCGTCCGTTTTCAACTAGTCCAACAGCTAGCCCCCTGCTAGCTACCTCGACGACAAAGTTTTCACCTTCCTAAAACTAGGCACCTACTCTGGCCCAACTAGAGCTTGGCTTCCAGATAAGCAAACGTATTCACCCTTCTCGGGTCTATTTAGCTTAGTGTGATCATTTTTTAAATTTTTTCTATCGACGCCATTGTATTTCATGCCTCCTAACACCCACCACGCGCTACTGCTTTCATTCTATTTCGTTCTTGTCGCCCCTCTTCTCAAGCTTCGATCCTCGACCGCAGTTGCTAAAACGCCCCTTAGAACTGTTATTCATTCAAACTGGCTGGTGCCCGGTCTGCACTCACACGGTCCTTTAACAAAAGGGAAATTATCCGTGAGCTTACATCTGCATGGCTCCCTGTGTCACACTCCATCTCACCCAGAACCGGCGTCTCACCACGGAACTGCATAGCCCTTCTCCGACCCTTGACAACCGTTACGGGGTTGTCCATAAACCGAAGCTTGTCAGTGCGATGATGACATGGCACTGTCATACCCAGTGTGATGGCACTCCCGCAACTATTTTCTCCAGAATCTCGACCACAACAACTCGCCCAATCAAGCTTCGAGCAGTTCCCATCCGGCCACGTCTCAGGGATGAGCTCTTCCGTACCCAATAAATTTTCGCTCAGATTTGGCTAGCCTGGCTTTCTTACTGCAATTTCGACTTGCCTGTTGCACAATTTCAAATCCGTATACGGAGTTCAGGTTGCCCTATGTATTAGCAACCTGTCCCCATCCAACCTATACCCCTGCACCTGATATCCCTACAACAGTGAAACCAGTGAGTCTGCTTACTTTCAGATTGAACCACATTTTTGAGACAAAACTTGCCATGTGCTCCCAATTTGGATTATCCCATCCCCATTACCGCTTTTGCTCGTTGTGACCCCGGCCATTTACCTAACCACCCAAGGTCACTCATGGCCAGCAATGGTTTTCAGTTTTAGTTCATGTCACCTGACTCTCATTGAACTAGTCGGACCTCATGCCCACTGCTTCCAACAATTGAGAAACAACCTATTGTTACTTTGTCATAGGGAATTCCCCACTGTTTGTGACATTGTCCTCTTTTTGTGCAATCCGCACCCCCATCAATTCCTCCGTCATGCTCCATTCTGACTGTAAAACTATGATCATGCCGGCGGTATGCAATTCCACAATTTGGGAATAAACCTTATTATTATTATTAACGGTAAAGATCAAAGGTCTTACTTGAACTAATGGAACAGTTTAATTTTATGGGACGTTTTGGTTGCTTCGTGTGTCCTGGAAGGTTTACGATCTTCTTTCTGCGCAGTGTTTAGCGAAGCATTTTTGTCCTGAAATGAGATAAAGGTGAGTCAGTTTGTCAAGCTATCACTCTGAGGCAGGCGGATGATAAACCGTGGACAACACTCACACCGCTAAACAAGCAGTTCAAAAGAGACAACCTCTTGGGTCCGCACTTACACGATTGGTATTGCATTATTTTGTAGCTGACGTCCGCTGAGCGGTAGGCGTCTAGAATTTCGAGATTTACGTTAAGTGTATGGCGCCACGTTAAACAACATGCATCAGTAGCCTTCACATGTGTCTTACGAAATTATCATCATCTACCTCTTCAAACTGTCACTCTACGGTATTCGTGCTAGAATAATGGTTGTAACTCACGGGTTTCAGTTAGCTCCTCCCTGGGGTGTGGCAGTATCCTCGACTACCGACGACAATTCGCCAGTCACAGCCGTTCTGCCTTCTCCCAGGAGAATTTGCCCCTAAGTAATCCACTACTTGAAGATGGTCGTGGCTTCCTGGGTTAATTCGTCCGCAATTTATCCGCCACTAGGATATGATGTTTACAAAGGCCATGTTGGCTTGGTAGAAAATATTTAGGGTATCGTTTGCTCCGGTAGGTCGTAATCGAATAACCATCCTTGACAGATGTGAAAGAAACATAGAAAAATAATTATGCATATTACTTTCTACTGTTTGAAGTAGACTGAGCTTGGAATACGGAGAGAAAGTAGGTAACAGAAGGCCACACCACCTGGCGTATGGGGCGCACGCATTTATAAGCAGAGGTCTCAACCGTTTGGGAGTACTTTACTGTATTTTACAAGCAGCTACCAGTTGGGCACCGAAGATATCACTCACTCTATTAGTTATACTACAACGATAGTGAGTTTTGGTGACCTTCTAGCGAAAAATGTACTGACAAACGTACTAACAAAAGGATCGGGGAAACAGCCGGCGAACAGCGTTGAAATGCACAGCTTTGTTTATCCGCCACAATGGTCAAATAAGGCGGAATAGACTCACCAAAATTTGTTCCCTTTACAATAGTTCGTCGTTGGCCCAGGTCAGCGAATGAACAATAATCCAATTATGTTGGTCCAGAGGTCTTCTTCTGAACAGTTTCCACACATAATAGATTCCGAAGACGTCTGAAATGTTTTGGTACCAGAGTTAGTACATGAGACTCGCGAATGACCGCTGCAAGCGCGAGCGAAATCAGAAGAGCGAGTCGAAGCACGTGACCACGCTTTTATTTCGTGAAATTGTGCAAGTGCGCGTTTTTGTAGTTTTTCGTATCCAAATAAAAATCGATTATGCAATTGACGAAATACGTAGTGTTATAATGGAAGTAAAACAAAGGTACAAAACGCCACACTACTCCCCCACTACAGCGTTGACCGTGAAAATGGAAAACGCTCGAATAAATAGAGTAACGAATCATAATTTGCTCACTTCAAGTTTCGTAATCAGCTAAGTGTTGAGGGAAACGGACACGACCTCCGGACTGTCTAGTGGAAGGATTGAGGTTGGAGGCAGGGATATTTTGGGTAGGTGTGGGTGTTCTTGAGATAACGGGATTGCTGGATGTGGTCGTGGGTGCATCAATTTAGGCAGGTTTCAGACGATCAATGGAGACGGTATCGTGCCTTCCGCTTCTCTCTAAAACAAAGTATTTGGAGTGACGCTCGATAACCTTGAAGGAGCCATCATAACAGGGTTGGAGGGGTTTCCTCGTTGCGTCGTGTCGGACTAACACAAAAGGTCTAGAAGAGAGATCGGCTGAGATGTGTCCTTTTCGCGTTGATCGTCTGGTCGGTGTCGCACAAAGTTAGGACATGTGTTGTTTCAGGCGGAAGACGAATGTAACGGGTGATTCCGGCTTTGCGCCAGAAGGGTAAATTAGTTCATAGGGTAGACGTAGAGTTGTACCGTATATTAGTTCGGCTGGTGGGCAGTGAAGATCCTCCTTAAAAGTGGAGCGAATGGCAAGCAAAATGAGGGGTAAATAAGAGGACATAAAGATGGGTTCATTTGGGCAGTTAATGCAGCTTTGAGGTATCGGTGGAAACGCTCACCCAGACCGTTGGAACAGGGATAATACGTGGTAGTCGATATGTGATGGAAACCGTACAGTGTAGAAAACTCACGGAAGAGATTAGACTGAAATTGTGAACCGCAATCCGTAGTAACGATGGAAGGTATACCAAAATTGCTCACCCAGTGCTGCAAAAATGAAAAGGCAACCGTTCCAGCTGAAGTATGCGAAGTGGATACAGCTACTGGCCAACAGGTAAAACGATCGACCATGGTAAGAAGATGAGTGAAACCGTTTGATGGGGAAAGCGGGCCAACAATGTCGAGATGGACGTGTGTGAATCGAGCGTCAGGGACGGTAAATGAACCGATAGGTGAGTTTGTACGCCGAGTTACTTTACTGCGTTGACAGGCGATGCGCTGTTTGGGCCAGGATGTCAGGTACTTATTCACGAAGGGCCATACAAAGCGTGCACTAATCCACTTCTCGGTTGCTCTGATTCCCGGATGAGAAAATCCATGAAAGTGGTCGAAAACAACCCGTCGAAAGGCTTTGGGGAGGATTGGGCGAGCTGAGCCTGTAAACATATCACAAAAATGGCTCCGAATTGAAAGGGTTAAGGAATTGAAGAGACTTGAAATGAAGGAAAGGATAGAATGAGCAAAAAATTAGGATAACTATTTTGAAGGTTAGCCAGCTTGGCTAGGTCCAGATGCGTGGAAGGGTAAAGAGCGTTGATGTCAGGACGGAATAGGGTATCTGTGACGACATTGTCCGAACCTGGAGTGTACCGAATGTCGGTAGTGAACTGTGAGATATAGTCGAGATGGCGTGTCTCGCGTGGTGAATATCGATCAGGCTTGGCGTTGAAGGCATAGGTGAGTGGCTTATGGTCGGTTTGAATGGTAAACGATCTACCCTCTAACAAGTGCCGGAAATGGCGAATAGCAAGGTAAATTGCGAGTATTAACGACCAAAAGTACTGTAACGCTTTTGGGCAGCCTGCATCTTCTGCGAGAAAAACGCTAGTGGTTGAGATGTGTTGTTAACAACTGGATGAAGCACGGCACCGACGGCAGCGTTCGAAGCATCAGTTGTCAAAATCAGTTTTGTGCTTTCGCGAGTATCGAGGAAAGATAACTTTGTGGCCTGAGCAATGGCGTGCTTGGCTCTTTCGAAAGGGGCAATGGCGGCGGGGGTCAACGTAATAGATTTTTCTTTGGAGCCGAGTAAATCGGCCAGTGGCTGCAAAATATATGCACAGTGAGGGATGAATCGCCGGTAGTAGTTTCTGATACCTACGAGACGACGAAGTCGGGTGGGTATGGGTGGTTGGGTATGGGAAATGATTCTAGGGACTAAACGCGATCGGGCAATGGTGAAATACCTGTGGCGTCAATGTGGTGGCCGAGAAAATCCAGGTTAATAACACCGAATAAGCATTTGTCAATGTTCAACCATATGTTATAAGTGGAAAAACGCTCAAACACTGCTCTGAAATGAGCTGCATGTTCAGTTCAGACTAAAGCATCGTCAAGGTAGGCATGCACAAACGGTAAGCCACGTAACACCGCGTCTATGAAACGTTGAAACGTTTGGGCCGCATTTCGAAGATCAAAGGGCATGCGCGTAAATTCGAAAAGGTCAAACGGTGTTGTGATGGCTGTTTTAGGAATGTCATCCGGAGCTACGGGTATGTGGTAGTATGCTCGTACGAGATCGAGTTTGGAGAAGATGTTTGTGTGGCATAGAGTACTTGCGAAATCGTGGATGTGGGATGGGATACCTGTCTGAGATAGTAGCGTTGCTGAGAGAACGGTAATCTTTACAGGGTCTCCAATCACCTTTAGATTTCTTAGGTACCATATCTAGGGGTGATGACCAATGACTCAATGAAGGGCGGATGATGCCGAGCTCGAGAATGTGTTAGAACTCGTGTTTTGCGATTTGTAGCTTATGCGGATGAAGTCGGCGGGGGTTGGCATGGATAGGTAGACCTCTCGTCTGAATGTGGCGAACGAAGGAATGAGTGACCGGTTGGGTGTAATGACATGGGTGAGTAAGGGTTGGAAAATCCCTAAGTATGTCAGCAAAATGTGAATCCGGTAGGATAACTCGGATACCTGTGGATGAAGTTGGGGCACTAATTCCGTTGACTGAGAGGGAAGTAAGCGCGTCTAAGAGACGTTTGTGTCACACGTCGACAGATAGATTGTAATGCACCGATGAAGGTGATTGGACGTCCGCCAAAAGGAAGATCCACTTGAACGCACGTCGCAATCCGAGGTCAAGGGTGATGGACCGTTCGCCGTATGTAGCGATGTGGATACCGTTAGCGGCTTGTAAGGAGAAAGAAGGAGAATCGGTGGAGTCTTATGTGGTAGTACACTAACTTCAGCCCCCATATCTACGAGGAAACGGTGTTGTGGAACAGGCGACTCGTGCGAGGAGGGCCACAGACAGTCGTCGCCGTTACTGACTGGCCGGGGTGTTTAAAGGGGTGTTGGAACGCGGCTTGAAGGAACAAGGTGTTGACACTTGCGTGCTTTCGGGCCATAAGATTGGTTATACCAGCACCAAGAGGGACGGGCACGAGTTAATGTTCTGAATCGTAAACGTGGTCGATGCCTGTTGACCTCTAACCGTTGTAGGCGATCGGTCAAAGCATCAAACTTGGCTTGTAGGTGCGATATTGAAGCAAGAAGCGGGTCGGAATCTGTAGTAGTGGGCGCAAGGCGGGAAACGGGGTTTACGGGGTTACTGGGATAAGTTTCGTGGATCTTATCCGCCTTTTGGGCTAACTGCTACAAGCTATGGTCATCAAGAAAAGCGCCGATGACGTGGGACACGGAGGGTGGGAGTTTGTCAAGCCATAGTTGGGCCATGATTTCCACCGCTGGCTTACGGCCGTAGAGGAGACTGCGCATGTGGCGAAGCAGTTGTGATGGCGATCTGTCCCCAAGTTCGACAGCGCTGAATAGATCCCGTAGCATTTTGTTTTCTGATTTCCCCGTCCTACTTATAACGGCCGCTCGAAAGGCGCCACAAGGGTTTTCCTTGGGAATATCTTCCAATAGTTCTTCCACTTCTGTTGCTGCATCACAAGGAAGATGCTGGACAACATAGGAAAATCGCGTGGCTTGGGAAGTGATGCGTCGGGTAGTGAAGACGGCCTCCACCCGGTGAAACCACACCCTGGGGTTGCGTGGATTGTAGTCTGGTAAACGCATGCTAATCGCATTCTCGACTAAATCCGCTGAATCAAAGTGTGCCTCCATAATTACCGGGCAAAAGAAACAAAATTACGACGACTTGAAAGGAAAAGCTTTCAAGAATAATATATAGAAATACTCGGGCTCACCAAATTTGTAGTGGTCTGGCTACCCAATAAGTTAGTTTACCAGGAGTGTGTGGCAAAGAAAGAAAAATAATTGCGCCAGGTTGGGTATACAAAAATAATGAGGTCAGATGGAACAGACTCACTAACAAGTGTTCTCTTTAAAATAGTTCGTCGTTGGAAGCACGTGACCACGCTTTTATTTCGTGAAATTGTGCAAGTGCGCGTTTTTGTAGTTTTTCGTATCCAAATAAAAATCGATTATGCAATTGACGAAATACGTAGTGTTATAATGGAAGTAAAACAAAGGTACGAAACGCCACATTTCTAAGCGAGGAAAGACGTCTACGTAGTTTTTATACAGATAACGCTTAGTACGTAGCGTTAGTCGTCCAGGATTCCTTTCGGGTCACATTGACACGAATCATACATCCCATATTTTCGCTCGAGCCACTTAGTGTGCCAAGACACCTTTTGTGCGGCAATGCTTTAGCTTATCTGAGTGTCGCACTTGCTTTTAACAGTGTTGATGGGCATTCTTTTGGCGGTTGTTGATCAAAATGCCAAAATAGGCAATTCGGGAGGCCTGGATGCAATTATATTGGGTCGTGCTTCCCGTTTAACTGACCCAATTTTTGCTGAGACCAATTCACGGCAGAGGTTTTGATTCTAATGGTCGATTGCGTTCGGGTGAATTGTTGTGGCCATCTACACAACACCTGCTCTCCTTTCCGCTTCCAGCATTGCGGTGGCATGACGTGGTCTGAGGTTAGCATGTAGGCCGGATGTAAAGGGATTGTCAAAGAAAGTAGATAAAGGAAGAGGAAGTAATCATCTTCGAGTTGGTTGAGAGAGGGCCCCGGGTGATCTTGCGACTGATCTGGATATTCACAAGAGCAGGTGACACACTTGGAATATCTTTGGCCTTAGGACGAGACTGGACAGCAGTGGACTTGATAGACTACTTACCCCATACTTCTACAGACCACCGGATCGAAGTTCCCAAGGTTCTACGGATATGAGGTCTGAATGAATATAAACGGTTTTCTGTCCTTTCTCTGATGCCCTGCAACCTGTCCTGCCTTACCCTTAAGACTGCCGATTTTGTTTATTTAAACCATTATAAATTACGAAATTTTACCAATTTTATGAAAGCTATACGTGTAAACGTGTGGAAACAATTACAATGGGAATAACGACTGGATCGCTGCTGCTCATCGGCGTCTTAGCCACTCGTTTTGCCGTATCACAAGATTTGAGCATCACTCACTCGAATAAGATCGTCAGCTGTTCGCTGAAGTTGTCAGAGGACTATGTGAGCCTTTCGGGTGATATTTTAAAACTAGAGGCTCAGCCTGTTGGGTTGACCTTTGAAAAGCCTATTATTAATGAGATAATTTTAACGTCTCAACCTGCAGCAGTTGCAATCACCGACTTGGTACAGGGTGGAAACTATAGAATATTGTGTTCTATCTTGGCATCTTCTGGCAAACGTCAACCTAAAATCACCAAGGAAGAAAACATGAATATTGGTGAGTGAATCTTTCTTTATTTTGTGTGTTCACCTATGTAAATAGTAAGATGCGTGGGCGTATTCGTCTCTTTCAGTGAGAGATGAAAAATGGCTTGTTCAACCAAGCTAATAATGTAGATCTACATTATTAGCATTGCTTCGGGTTAAGTAAACACTGTTGTCAACAAGAGCTTGCGTATCGTACTTGCCATGAGGCTGCCAAAAAATTTCAGAGCTTCTCCAAAGTCGCTTTGACAATCTGAGGAAATGCATTGGGGCAACACTCACCATCCAGACACCCAATGGTCCAATGCCTCCCTTGACGGCGGACACACTGCTTAGTCGCTACGTGTGTGTTCTTCAAACCCTTCCTTGGAATGAACTCAATACCACTTTGAACGTCAATACTGTAGCTCTCCACTTTATCTGATTCCTTGCTACAAGCCCTGTTTTAGGTCGGCGTCCATTTTGCCGCATGTCAATGATTTTCCAGCAATTCCCAAATCTAATAATGTACTGTTTGCTGGCGATATTTAGGTCTGAAGGGTTATACGATCCAGTAGTGGCCGCGCTACCTTGTAGAATAGCATCTCACTAACCTACAAATGGTCATTTTAGAACAGGCTGTTATTCAGCTGCTTAAAAGCCACATGTTGCCGGCCCCACCATTTGATTAAACCCCAAAAAACTTCCATTTCACACGTCTGAAAGTAAGAATTATATGTGAGAAATGGTCTAGAAGGACAACAAACCTCAATATTTGACCTCAGCAACAACAAGAAAGACTGGAGGCTCTCATAATGATCTCTTTTTGTCTTTGAAGACGCAATACTCGAATCATTCATTTCAACCCAATTTCAGCCGCACATTACACAAATATTATGGCGTGGTTTGGACGGAATAACACGATTCTTGAAAAAGATACTTATCAGTCAGTCACCACCGACCAATATCGTTTAATTTACACACCGTATCTTACGTGGTTCTACGATCTGACCTTGTCCCTACTTCTTGAGTCATCCAACGTTACAACTGCTCCGTACTGGATTATAAAGGTTATTGTATGCTTTGGAGCGCCAGAGATGAGATGGACGATCTTAAACGGACTCGATTTGCAAAACGGGTTCTTTACTCAAAAGTCATGAGTTTGCATAAACATCCAGAGACGATTCCCCAAAGTCAGGTTACGTATAGCCTTAACAGAATGGCCTTTTTGGCCGTAAGTAAGGAAAGCTCACGCTGCCAAATCCAAGATTCATCCGTGCATCCATGACATAAACGGAGCTTCTTCAATGTTATGCCTTCTGGGCTCGATAAACACCTGCATTGCGAGCGCAACTAACAACCCTCAGGAGGTACAAAGCTTTCCGCTCTATCCTGCTGCGTGGTAGCTTGCTAGAAGGAGCACCTAAACAACTCAAGCGGGTGGTCCGAATAACCATCGGTCTTTTGTTCAGCTCGAATTGAAAACCGAGAAGTAAAAGTGAGTATGTACTTGTAAATTTGACGGGCATTTACAGAGATCCATTTAACTGCCACACGATGCACAATTTCGTTGAAAACCAAGACAAACTTGTCACATAGAAAGAATTACGAAATCCGAACGGTACAAAAACCAAGCGCTAATCCTTTCCTCCAAAAGGCTCCAAGGGACGCGAAAATTTATGGCAAATTTCTAAACACTAACTACAACTGTATACGAAAAAGCTGAAACAAGCCGGTAAGGTGCCGTAAACCAGAAGAGGAGTACACAAAAAAGACAGAGGCTTTGAGCACAGAACAGAAGCTAACTGTATTGCACGAACATATTTTATTGAAGTGTGTTAATTCACCTACCGTATTCATGAAATCTTATCCGTCTCTCTTTTTAACTAACCTTTAACTGTAACCAAGAGTTTCATGTTCTAAGTTGCAGGGGCCTTCGATTCGTCGGTTTAATCACAACTTTCAAATGGCTACTGTTATGTTTCGGGGACTGTTCCACACACTGCTAAGACGGATATTATGGCGCTCTAGGGGTTATATATATTATATGGTCTATTTACACAGGCTATCCGTGTATTATATATAGAATGTATTATAGGAAATACTGTAAATTGCCTGTAAAACAAAGGGCAACACATTATTTGGCGTTTCAATGGAACGAGTTTGGGTACCCAAAAACGCGATTAAATTAACATGCCGTAGTTTTGGTACAAAATGGCAAAAGATGCCCCGACAAAACAAACAATCTCCCTTTTTGAATAAACACATTACTTAAAATGCCGCTCTCCCAGAACGGTAGTCACGTTATTAGAAAATTTGTTAGCCATTTACATGTCTGTCAACAACCGATATATGAGTATGCCACCCGTGGACTTCCAAATGCACTGCTTAGTCGCACACATGTTATAAAGCTAACGAAAGCTGTGCTTCTGACAAAATGCATCTAACTAAATAACTGGTAAGATCCGCAATTTGTATATCGGTATCAAAGATAGCAATTATCGGACCGTCAAGGAAAAGCCCCAAAAGTTTCAAGAAGCCGTCATGTTGTTGTACGGTGATGAAAATTCTTCAGGTTACCTTGATTTTATTCAACGCCTTTTATAGACCAAGGTCTATTACTTACCTGCAATTGGAAAACGAAAAACAGGCCGGAAATAACAGGGAAACTCAGTGTGTAAAAATAAAAATCCACACAGCAGATTCCATATCAAGGAAAGGAGCAATTTACAACCAGTTCAAATTGACTTGTCCCACTGAAGGAACAGAAGAATTTACAGTTCTCTTTTGAAAACTCGGTGGGCAAATTTATGTGACCGTTGGATTGTGCACGCTGAATTACCTTAGGTGGAAGTTAGCGGAAGTAGCTGAGCCAGTTATTTATGTCGCCTTCTACTATTTGTCAGGCTCTGAATCTGTTTTAATATTCCTACCTAATATTTTTCGCTGAGATGGTATTGTATGTGTACACTTAGAACGAATCCTTTGTATTTCTATGAACTAGTCTGCTACTTCTACCCTAGGCGTTTTAAAGAGAAATACTTCTTACATATTTGAATGAAGAAACTTGCTGAAACGCTTCCTCTAACTATCTTCTAACTTGGTATACTAATTAAAGGCCATTTAACCTTTCATCGGGAAGATGGGCAGCAGGACAGATGCAAATTTTTGTGCCACGCAAACAAGAATGAAACCAACAGTGCGCTGTTGAGGTGCTTCTCATGAACTCACAAATATCGCCATTTTTTAAACGTCAACAGAGACTATTATGGAAATTTCGACACAAATGCTTTTACCTTGTGAAAAGCTAATTAGCGATGAACTAGAAGAGGTGAATAGTTGATCACACTAATTTGACAGGAATTTCTCGAGATCTGATAGTACAGTTGAGTACGGCTGAGTACAGTATTCTATGGACACACATAAGGTGCATTTACCAGGAACTCTCCACTACGGTGCACAACGGCGATTTTTTGCATGGTCTTGATATATTTTCGACCAAAATATTTCATTCAGCGAACAACGTGGGCAATCCACGTCTTCTTCAACGGCATATATTGAGGTAAGTATGATCGAAGGCACAGGACCACCATAGTTTGGTTTTAAAGAATATGACTCCAGTGAGCATAACTCAGTTATATTCCACAATAGGCTGGACAGTCCCTGGGTAATTTAAGTCTTGAGGTACCAACAAAATCTGCATTGAAGCACTTACAAATAACTAACCTTTATTCATTGTAGAAAATCGCTTTGGAACTGTAAACCTATATGTTACACTTACTAACTTCAAGCAGTTGATTTACTTTTGCTGCGGTTAACTTATTGAAGAAGTTTAGTTTTGAAGATCTGGAATTGGTTGCTGCATATGCGGGTAAGCACGCCGCAGTGCCACGCCTTATCCTTATGAAGTCGCTTTACCTCTAATCATTTCCTCAAAACGTAGGTCTTACCACCGATAGCCCTATTTTTATTCCTAAAAAGTCACAGTTCATTTGGTTACAATTTCCAACCTGTTGTCAATTTTTAGCAACAATGTTGGCGTCCTGAAATTCAGTATGATATTTTAAACTAAAGAATGTCTATAAAGTTGTATTTACCGGCGAAGAACTTCCCAATTCACTTCCCTCTTTCTAGGTTCAAATCCAGAATTACAGGAACTGGGCGCAAGACTAGCAAGAATGACACCGGATAATGTGTGGATCAAATTCAATCTGCCCAAAAGTAGAACGGAACTGCTAAGTCTGTACTACAGGAAGTGAGTGTGTTTTCTATTAAACGAAATACCACCTATGTGTGAACAAACCGTAAACTCCAGAAGATTTATGATCCACCGTTCATGCTGCTGGAAAACCTGCAATGACACAAATCATCATCCAATATTTAGTGAATCTCGCTTGGTCACCACTGAGATTATCGTTGAGAGGAGCCAATGTTTTGTTCGTAGAAAAGCTTCACACTTGATGCTAAAATTCAGAACGTCTAGAAGTTTTGCTGGTGTAGCATTATTGTTTAAAATATGCCCTATACATCACAAAACTGCAGAAGCACCCGTTCTTAGGCAGCGAGTTCTTAGAACAATTCGGACTTGATCCACTGGTTTAAGGTTGAAAATGTTTTGAAAAACGTGCGACAAAATTACGAGCTATCAAGTAGTATCACCCAATCCTTAAATACTCGATGTTTGTTTTCTACTGTTTCCATTATTAATTTTGTAAACATGTTTTCTAACTTTCTCCGGGTGCGCTGATTAAACGGTAACATGGGTTTCCTAACTTTTCCTCCGACATGGCCGAGAATTCCACTTTGGGTCTAAAGGGGTCAGCGTTTTGTGCATTCATTGTGTCGTAAGGAAAGGATAGTCCAGATTCAAACTACTGTGTTGTTCTGTTAGAAAAAATCCAAGCTTTCTATCTGCTCATGGAAAGGGGTAGCAACAAAGAAATCAAATGTTTCGCTCATCAATCAGCGATGCTGATTAGTTCACACTCTAAAATGAGGAGACACACCAAGCTCCGTCTGAAAATGATTTATTCGAATGAGCATTAGGTCTGCTTTTTAGCGAAATATGGGATTCGTTTAAAAAATTCTGAAATACATTCACACTGCAAGCAATATCAATGCGGGAAATGATAAAATTTGCGCTCATTGAAATTTTGTAAGAATGAACCTGGTGTAACGGTAATACTACTGACGGAGGCATGCGAGTGGTAGGTTTTCTTGTAAATTCGCTTGCATTTTTTGAAAAGCAAGATCCATTACGGAATTCGTGGAGTCACTCTGTAGCATTTGTTTGCAATGGGGTAAAAGTCAATGAATATCCAGGAAAGTTCAGGAAGACGCGTTCAAGTAGAAGATGGACATTCAGTTTTTGTAAACAGGATGCATATGAGAGTTTTGCTTACCTGTCCAATAGTCCATAACTGTTTAGTTGGCATTTTCTAATAAATAACTCCACAGCTAAGGCCTTCTTCCTTTCACTGGTTCATCCAGATAGTCGGTCAAATATGCCTGTCAGATTATCATGAAAAACGATGGATGGTCTAGTGTTTCCACTGTTTACATCATCAGAAGAGGACCAATTTTTAGATTCAAAACTCACTCTGAACGAGACCTTGTGCAGATCAGTTGCACGACCAGCGTGTACAGATGCAAAACGAATAAACTCAGAACAGAACTTGTGCCTATTATAGAAGCGTGGAGTAGCATCAGTACAAGATCCATGTACACAATCAGAGATATTCACATCAGCTGATCACAGTGATGTGCTTGTAATTTTGGAGCTGTTGTTCTTGACTGGATATTTACCCTGATGAACAAAGATCATCGATTCGCGTTCATTGGATGTGAATAAAACCTTGGCACATGATGTTTTCTGACTGGTTATTTTTCCCGTCCCCGTCTTTTAAAGAATCCTCTGTTTCACGGTCGCATAAATAAGATTTTGCTTGTCGAGAAATTTGGGTTCAAGTAGAACATAAGGTTGACGGAAACTCGGGACCTACGCCTACCTGGTGAGACCCAAGAAGGGCGAAACCGATCGTGGGCTGTCGAAGGGTTTTCAGCAACTTTATGAGTAGTTTCCTGTATGAAGATTTTGCTTGCTCATTCGTACCCGGCACACCCAAGACCGGTAAGCATTTTTCGGGTAGTTATTACGCCGCTACATTTTTATCGTGCTAGATTAATCGAGAATTGGTCGGATAGTGAAAGGATAGACAACAGATAACTTGCTTCGACCCCTTGGCCATGTTGTCAGGCTAATGGTAAATCGGTTACATGGATTATGTACAGTACTTTAAGAAGCATCCTCTCTGATTATTCACGTGCCACGTAGGTACTAATCATATGTACTTATACATTCATACATATATATCATAGTGTAATTCCAAACCACGCTACATTCCCGTCACATTTGAGCTAGTACCAATCCAACAACAGCCTCATATCACGATTCAAAAGTCAAACACAGTTATGGAGGTTCTTCGCTGTACAGCAGATAAACTGCTCTCATTTGACGGACATTTTCAAGGTCATTAGGGAAAGCAACATACCGGCACCGGGAAGAGTCGTACAATCATGGACAGAAAGACGAGATTCCTACGCCCTCAGAGAGAACGGTCAAGAGCAAGATGACTACAACTTCAAAAAGCTTGGGCAACTTGTTTGGACAAAACATTGTCATGTGCACTGACCCAGAATCCTTTGCAGTAAACAAAGACGAATGAGCACGCAGCTACTAAGTGACAGCAAATCCATCACTTGCGTCGGATTGCTTTTATGTGCCATGGAACTTGCAACCACACGCGTGTAGCCTAGTGGAGGCCAACCAGGAAAGCGAGAAAAGCTCAAGTGACTTGACTCAATAAGAGCCGATTTCAATTCACGCCCTCATATTGTCGTATATGATCATGTAAAACAAAATTGGTTGAATGCCTTCACACGACACACTCGTTCCACAGGTTTCACGAGTCTTTTCCATCAAGCTGAAGGAGTTCCTTGCTGGAAAGTCTTAACATGTGAACATTCCACAGAAATGGGGCGATGATAATGAAGTAAACCCTTCCGAGTAATTCTAGGCAGAACGGTTTGAATAGAGGCTTTGAATGCACTACAAATGCCCCTTATGAATGCAGGAGTTTTGCTCACATTTCCCAGATGTCTGTGTCTGATTGCGTTTACAGTGCTCTAGTGAATAGCCCACCTAATGGATTTTTAAACAAGGCCAACAACTCTGTTGATGATTCTAGTTCACTAGCTTGCAGTGAGCTAAAACTTGAAGAACCAAGGCAGAAGATTCCATATTAAAGGTCTTTGTTGAAAGTATGCTGGGATTCGAGAATTAGACTCATTTGCAAATCAATTTGGTTTTCACGAGAGACTCAACTGAATCTCTCGTTTATGATATGAGTGCATTTCTCGAAAACAGTCCTATTTGGGTTCAAGTAGTTCATAAGGTTGACGGAAATTCGAGGACTGCGCCTACCTGATGAACCCCAAGAAGGGCGTAACCGGTCATGGGCTGTCGAAGAGTTTTCAGCAACCATGTGAGTAGTTTCCTTTATGAAAATATGCTGGAATTTCTTTTCTGTTTCTCTATTCTTCCGAACTCTACTATTGTGAATAACCAAACCTGGTATATTTGCATCTGAGTTCACTACTGTATCAAACTCACAAACGGGCTTGGCATGAGATCAGGAGGACCAATATGTGTCGAACGGCGCGCCAGAAAGATGTGAAATGCTATTTGAAACACCAAACGTGTTCTTAACGGACATCCAACAAATTCACTGGTTTTTACCAGCATCAGCTTCAGAGCAGCCGTTGTTTTGAGTGGTGATTGGTGATGTGTTGGAATATTGGTAGCTCGGGTAAGTGTATTGGTTGTTGATCAGGTGGCTGTTGATCTGTTCGCCGAGCTTGGTATTTGGCTTGCAAACCTTTCGTCACTATGCGATGAGACATCATCAGTGCGCAGTTGGGTGGGTAGTTCTTCCTTGCCTGCTTGCGGTTGCGCAGCATTCAAAGGCTACCTGTTATCTTGTGATGTGATTGGATACGTGAGGCGTAACGAATTCAGTGAATCTATTGGTCCGTTTGTGATCTTTGTTGCGTTGTGGTCTGTGTTCCTTTGTGTTGATTGGTTATCTCAGCGCCTTCTAATTTTGGTAGCTTGGTTTCTCTGGCCTTGATTCACATTACGTTGTGGTCCGACGTTCTCTAGTTTGATTGGTTGCTTGCACCGCCCTATTACCTCCACCGTGGCGGTTAGTGTCCCTAGGTCCGCCGGTTGATTTGGTGCTTTGCTTGAGCGTCTCCTCCAATTCAACTGATGTGTCCGTTTGAATGATGCTTCCTGCTATGTGTTCCTCGTCTGATTACTTTTGCAGCTGTAAGCTCTGTGGTTCTGGCGTTGTCTTACTCTTAGTGGCTGGTAAATGGGATCAATTTCGATGTGTTTGGTGATGACTTCTTCGGTGGAGTACAACACTTCCATAAATTCGCATTCTTTTTTGTTCTTGCTTGAGCCAGTGTGCAAACGCCGCTCCAGTCGAACTCGTGTCCTTCCTGATCTTTGTGTGCGGAGATGAGGAAGAACTGATCGTGTCCTATGGTAGCGAGCTTGTGTTCATGTATTCTGGTAGAGAGCTTTCTTCCTGTTTGTCCTACATACCGTTAGTCGCGGTCCTTGCATTGGATGCTGTATGTGAGATTGTTCTTCATCATGGGATCTAATTTCCCTTTTGGTCTTGATAATGTCCTCCACCTGGAACAAATCCGAATCATAAAGGACAGGGTTCCAGCTGGATCCTACGCCATCCTTATGTTTCACTTCAACCCAAAGTGGACACATCTCGACACTTATTCCATATCACTGTGGTTTTGACGAAAGACTCGCCTGGAATCCAGCTCAGTCATGAACGAGAGATTCAGTTGAGTCCCAGCTGATTCTTCCGTCCAGGCAAAATTGATATGTGAATGAGTGTATTTTTGACCATGCACCCACAGAGTGTAAGGTCATGCTCGTGGGCGTGCACTCACTAAACACGTCGTCAGAATGGTTTATCCATGAATCTGAAGGGACGTGTTTATCAAGCTACAGTACGGGCTGTTTTGCTGTATGGCTGTGAAACTTGGCCTATTCGAGCAGCGGACCTGAGACGTCTTCAGGTGTTCGACAATCGTTGTCTCAGAACCATAGCTCGTGTGGGTTGGTGTCGGCGAACCCGTAAGCAAGCAGTTAGAAAGCGCGTTTTCGGTTGTGCGACGGGCAATTCAATTGGATAATGTGTCCAGCACCAGAAGCCGCGTTAGTTGGGACATGTGTTGTGTATGCCTAACCATCGTTGGCCGAAGAGAGTGCTGTTTTCCATGCCCAACTCAGAGTGGCGTAAACAGACAGGTGCCAACCCTTGACTTGGCAGATGAGTATGAAGGGGATCACGAAACGCTTGGGTGCTGTCGCTGCTACTCGCCTTCCAGGATGGGGACTGCGTGATCTTCACTGTGCCTGGTTGGAGACACTACAAGATATGGCTGCCAACCGATGTCAGTGGCGTTCTTTTTGTCAGCTTCTATCCAGATTGCCTGAGTGAATGTCTGGAGGTGTATGTACCTCGGAATGATTGTGGTAAGCTAGCACTAAGTCCCTTCCCTGTCCACCTTTACCCTTTTCTATACAATAAGGCTTTCAAATAAGTCATGGTTGTACGGAAGTGAAGCATCGGTGTTGAACATTGGTGTCATGCTGTAGATGGTGATGATAATGATATATTTTTGAAAAATTATGATAGTTTATCATTGATTGATTCTTTTGAACATCGGCCAAGAGTGTTTTTGACAGCAGTTCATGCCTCTCAGATACGCTGTTCGCAGTAGATCGCCGTAACCAATTAGACTTTCCTACCCGAATGGATCCTGAGTTCACCGTACCAAGTTTGATTTCCCATCTTATTTTTGAAGCTCAAGAATCTCATGTAAAAGAACACTGAGTAACCATATGTGACTAGTTTTCCTCCAAGAGCTGGAGGCCTTTAGACACGTTAAATATGTCAAACGGCGCACATCGTTTCTTTCTTAGTAACTAGCCTTCTGTGCCCAGAAAGTTGGTCAAAATTTGGAATTCCTTTTGAAAATTTTCGGTTTCTGTGTGGCAACAAAAGACTCGGATGTCATAATCCGCGTTCTCCGCTAACTCGGAACTCTGAGGAACAAACCAAGAAATGATAAGCTGCATACTGGTTTCTTGAAGGTCTGAACGAACAAGGGCCCGGTTGGATAAAGAAAGTCGTTCCACTGTGACACCTTTCTGGTGCCCAGCTGCCGTGCCACCAGAAGGAAGCACGATACCTGGGATGCTGCCAGGTTACCCAAGCCTAGACATGAGTAGTCGATAGGCAGAGGCCGGGTTCGAGCCCCGCACCTTCCGGTCAGTAAATCTGCCCTATGACCGCTGAGCTACCTCGACTCCCCCCCCCCACATACCTCATAGATTAGTTCCAGTAACACTCGATTCCATTACCATCTCAGCGTATAAATACACATTATTCTACTGCCGGAGCACAGGAGTCCAGCTCATATGTGGTTGACGCAAAACGGCACGAGTTGTTGACTGAAACTCAAAAGGTTATGGGTGAAGATCTTTAGACCACCGGCCTCAAGGAAGGGGTAGGGATAGCTCAGAATAACAGGACTAGTCAACCGTGAGGCTCTCGGAAGAAACTGTGAACAGGATGGGTCTATCGACCGAAATGGTAGTAGGTTCGCCAACATAATTACAGACAATTACGCCACATACCTTTAAAGCAAAACTACTGTAAACACACTCGAAAAGGTTACTATTTACATATTCCGTATTCATATTTTGTGCTTGACTTGATATAAGACTTATTTGGGGCCTCCGTACGTTACACTGTATCGTCCTTGTGTACTGCTGACTTCAAAATCCCCAAAAGTCGAAATTCTAACGACGGTGAAGTTAGAACAACGGCATAATTGACGAGATAACATCTTTTTCGACTCAATCTCAAATTGAATGATCTTTTATATGAAAAATGCAGCTGCGAGCTGACCTGTACTACTTCACTATTGTTTTTGCTTCAAACCATCCAGATTAGTCACCGCAGATGGTCAGTGTATTCCACCAGGCACCAGGATGGACGATACAGAGATACTCCAGTCCTATCTGACGGTTTCACCGTTTGAACTTGAGACGAATCAAGAACGAATCGAATATGCGGTTAAATCACCTTTGCTGGGCCTAACAAAACCCGTAGTGGTGGGGTCAGTTCAAATTTACAGCGGCCTCAACAATCACCTGACGGATATCGAACGGTGAGTTTGGTGTAATCAGTATATAACCATAATCCTATAGTGTGTCTCATATTAAACGCAAAAAATAATATTCATATTAAAACTTTAAAGCTAACTTACGCGTTTATTATTTA
Source organism: Opisthorchis viverrini (assembly GCF_000715545.1). Lineage (NCBI taxonomy): Eukaryota > Metazoa > Platyhelminthes > Trematoda > Opisthorchiida > Opisthorchiidae > Opisthorchis > Opisthorchis viverrini. The sequence continues at coordinate 278,120 of NW_008752030.1, read as the reverse complement.
TTTGCAAACACACATGCACTATGGAGGTTTACTAAAAAGAAATTAACTTCACAAAAATGTTGAAAATAAACCGCTTTTCCTTTCTATAACAAGTTGGAGGCGGTAGGAGATTTGAGACACACCATGATCAACTTCTTCAAGCATCACTCATGAACACTCCTCTTCAATTCTGGTTCTCAACTCCACCAAGTTCTTTGGTTTATTTTCATGATATACACGAGCCTTGATCATTCCCCAAAACCAATAATCTAGAGGTGTGAGATCGGCTGACCTTGCGGACCAAAAGTTTGGAAATACACGATCAATGACTCTCTCATCAGAAAATTGCTCTCGGAGGTAAGTTCTCACTTGGTTTGAGTAGCGGGGTGGATCGCCATCTTGTTGAAAGACGGTCGATGACTTCTTGTGCTGCTTGAGTTGCGGGATAACACGCCTCTGCAGCATTTGGAGGTAAGTGTCGCCGGGAACCCATAGCATCAAAGAAAAAGGGACGCAGGGGACACTTTGAGGAGAATCCCATCCACACAGAGAGATGAGGGGAATGGAGATTTTGGGTGAGGTAGTCGTGAGGAGCTTCACGGGACCATATCACGCAATCGTGATTGTGGATTATGCCTTTCACAGAAAAATTTGCTCCATCGCTCCATAAAATGTCGGGAACGATTTTTTCATTGTCCAGCAGCCAGTTAGCGAACGTTGCTCCTCGTCTTCTTCCGTAATGTTTTGTAATAAAGTGGAATGATACGGGTAGAGATGAAGCACGGATGCAGAGAGGCCCGAGGAACCCCGGTCAACTGAGACACCTGAGTTATTGACGAAGATGCCATGGTTCTGTGGGACGGTTCTGTGCTCGACGGTATTCTGTACAATGGATGCTCTTTCATCACTCGGAGACTTTCTCTCTTTGCCGAAAAGATCCAATACAGATCCAGTGGACTTAAATTTTGCAATCAAGCGTGTAATGGTCGACACGGTGAAAGGATCTTTGATGAGACCATGTCTGGTTTTGCAACCACGAAGTGTAGCGGTGGCGCTTTCACCAAGGGAATAATACAGTTTCACAATGTCAATGTGCGTGCTTATAAAACCTTCTATATGTGGCTACTAATAATAAAAACTTTTGTTATCCTTTTTTCAATTGGTTACGTTTGTTTGCCCAATTAAATTTTGCGTCTATTATGAGACACCCTGAATATATAATCATGTCTTCAGTAGTCATATCCTCTCACACTCTGTGAATCTATTTTTTATGAAGCCTGATTTGTCTAATACAGCTTACCCTCTGCTCCAAGGTTCACTAGGTGGTCTTAGATTATCAGGTTTACCTGTTTTACACCGTTTCATGTAAAACAACGTACAGTCACTCGGTTTGGACAATGGACGAGGTAGGTTTGAACGGTGATTGTCCAATCAGGTTCCACATTACTTGAACGCTAGCGGAAACCGAGTTTCACATCCGATTGACACTTCCGAGCTCGTCCAAAAACGATCTGCTAGTGGAAATAACGCTACAAAAGGATAACTTTGAACTTTTTCTGTTCAACTACGAAAAAGCGCTTGATATGGCCGGGATTTTTCCAAATTTTTTCGTGATATCCCGTCACAATCCAAACGACATCCCGGTATCTATCAAGACATCCATAAGGATAGGTTCGCTATTGAGAAAAACATTCCACCTGTTTACAAGTGGTGAGTTGCCTGGATAACTCGAATCCGGTCTGAAATCATGGCCGTCCCAAAAATGTGTTACTGCGTGGGCTGTTTTATACTGACCCATATATTTTGATCAAGTAAAAATCACCTGTTTTTGGCAGAGACACCCGGCGACTCACACGGTGTACACGGTCACCAGTACGATAGTGTGGAGAAAACGGAGTCACGGAAGTGGCGGAATGTGTGTACACGACCAGACGCGATGGCGCTCATTGGTTCAAGAGCAAGGTGCCATTCGTTGGACAATACAAAGTCTTTACAAGGAGTTGACATGTTTACCCCAGATTTCATTTCATCATCCGCTAAGCGAATTCCATGCATATCTGGGGTGATTCGAAAGCACGGAAGAACTGAAACTTTGCACAAGCAAAAAAGGAGTTCCTTTCGAGAGGTTATCTTGGGAAGAGCTAAAGAACAGCGGATAACATGGGAAGTCCTGATTGGCGGGTCAATCGATCGTCACAACCAGGACGGTTACTGGGACGTCGTTCGATGAGTCGGGCAGACCAATCACATCGGTCAAGTGTGAACACGTTCGCCTGTTCAGACGTGATAATTCAGATGCGTCCAGCGTGCGTTGACGGAGTAGTTGTTACACGCTCGCCTCGCATGTCAGATGTCCGGGGTTTAAAATCCCGGCACGGTCATTGGATATGCACTGCTGACGAGCTCTAATGAGAGCGAAACTCGAGTGCAGTGCTTCCCTTTGGTGTGGATTCACCGGAATAATTACGCCAGAACAGGAACACGGCCGTTCAAACGAGAGTGGTGTGG
>NW_008752030.1:264032-275625 GCF_000715545.1 Opisthorchis viverrini | reverse complement strand
GCCAAGTGAGCAGGTCACCAAATTGGCCAGGTTATAAGGCAGACGGGGAACCAATCAGTAAGTCGGATTTTCACACTAGATCCGAACCAAACCCGATCAGAAATAATTTGAGGGCCCCCCCCCCCAAAATCCACCAAAGCAAGATTTTGACAACTTCACTAATCCATAAGAGCCATTAATTGACACTCAACACGGATCTAGTGTGAAAATCCGAAGAGGATTGACTTACTGATTGGTTCCCCGTCTGCCTTATAACCTGGCCAATTTGGTGACCTGCTCACTTGGCCTGATGAAGCTTTTGTGTCAAAAGCGAAACGTTGCCCAAATAAAAACTACCGATTGTTTATCAAACTCTTCTGAAACGATGACTTCTCAATCGGTTCCAAACCTTTTCCAATTGATTGAAAAAGATAACGTGTTTGTCGGAAGAATTTGTGGCGCCACATCCCATCCAGTTTGGAATTCATCAGACCATTGTCCAGGGGACTAGAGCTATGTAACGGAGATTCTAACTCCCTGTTTCACGAGGTTTCGCAGTTAAATCTGCAAAGACCCTCGTGATGTGAGCTGTTACGACTGTCCAACGGGGATGAAACACCTCTGCATCACGGCTCGGCTTTTCAGCCTACGTTGGCTTGAATTTCGGAACGAAATTCCCATCCGAATCTGCATTCGAGTACGTTTATGTGTAGAAAACAAAAAAAAACAATGTTCTCGAGAGCCTGATTTGAATTCTGATTTGAAAGAGGTCAAATAACCTAGAAAGTGAATCAGAAAGTTTGATGTCCAGTGGACTGTATCGCATTTCGAGGCCAACGAGATGATTCCTCTGACTCTAGGAAAATAATCTGTAATTTCTCGGAGAAGGTGAAACACAAACTCAAATACGTTTCAGGCAGTGACAGAAGTCCCATCTCGGAGAAATTCTTACCCCCTTGTGGATCCAGTGGTATTTTGACCATATCTTTGGTCGAGATGGCTCAGTGGTTAGAGCGCAATGTACTGTCTGGAAGGTCTGTGGTTCGAACCCAACCTCAGCATCCCAAATGCTCCTGCATAGTCTTGAGTAACCTGGCAGTTTCCCGGGCCTCGTGCTTCCTTCGAGTTGCATGGCAGCTAGGCACTGAGCGAGTGTTTCAGCTGAATTATTTGATCTGACCATATCATCCTCTTTTCATCGATTTTTTTTAGGCTTACGGATATGGCCAAATTAGGCTCAGGGCAACTTACCTGCCGGCTCCCAAAGCAGCGTGGCCAATGCACAGAGCTTTAAACTCCGTGCATCCTGTTTTTATCAAATTAACTGGAATGGAAGGAGACTCTGAATTGATAGCATGTCTCTAGGGGGGAACTCTGTCGCCTAACTAGTGACAATTTCGATAAACACACTCATCTGCATATCATTTTCGTTTTGACGGGGCACTCACATGGAACACAGCTGAATCTTTGGTTTACCTTGGTTGCAATTCGAACTCTGTTATTCCAAAGCAAATTGGTGTAGCTTTCTCACATTTGTCCAGTTGGTTACTCGGCCAGGTTTCTTTTTTTCGATCGGTTAACGTTTTGCTGGGAAATTTCGCTTTGTACTAGAAAATTATCGTCTGTACACAAACCTCTCACTTCTTGATGCTATTTAGCGTGGAAAACGAGTTGCACTTCACCACAGAAGGCTTCGCCGAGGTGTTGGGCAACTTTGTTGGTGTTTTTCAAGATGGTTGTGGGAGCTGTGAAGCGGTTCTTCTGCCTCGCTGTAAAGAGTTGGACATTTTCGTGAAGGTAAGTCATCTCTTTGCCGATGTCATGTCATTGCATAAAATTCATCCAACCAGTCAACCGAAGTGTAGGTAGCTCCCCCACCTCGACGAGAACAGCCTCATGTTCTCTTCGACATAGCTGCTTCAAGTAATATTTCAAAGAACCACTTTGACCACCTCTGGTAAAATAGATGCACTTGAGAGGCTAGGTCATTTACTGTTATCAAAGTAACAGATTTGCAAACAAATTTGCGAGAGACTCACTTGAAATCCACCTGAATCTGCCTGATGCTTTCAAACTGAATGTGTTGCACCAGGATACCTTATGTTTCATTTGCGATGCACATATGGTCGTAATACAAAACTAATAAGGTTGCCGAAAATTCTTCGACAACCCACGATTGGTTCCGCCCTTCTTAGTACTCTTCAGGTAGATCCAGTCCCCGAGTTTCCATCAACCTTATGTTCTACTTAAAATAAATGCACGCAATTAGCGAAATAAACTCATTTGCAAACAAATTTGGTTTGATGAGCCCCAAGAAGGGCGAAACCCATCGTGAGCTGCCGAAGAGTTTTCAGCAACCCTATGAGTAGTGCATTACGACTGTGACAGTGACAGGCTGTTTTGAAAATGTGTATTTCAAGATTTCACATCACTGTTTCAGTCCTCACATTTAAAACTGAAAATGGATTGCACAAGCTTGTCGAACTAACTACTCTGTGTTGTGTAGCCCCAGAAAAATTCAGCGGGATTCGAAGGGAGAGAGGATTCAGACACACTCAACCTTGAAGAGCTACACCAAAATTCCTGTTTGAACTGCTGTCAGAATCGTGTTTTATCCACTCAGATTTGGTCGGTCAAGCACTTGGTATAATTCAACTCTTTGTGAAACATCTTTGTATGTTGAGGCCTCGTGAGAATCTTGGTTTATTCGATCCTAATAAATCGGTCTGTGACAAAGTTGGCAGAAAAAACTTGGTTTGGATTCTTCGGCTAGGCAGGCTGATGTTAACAGGAGAGCGAAAAAAGATTCCTGCTGAATCTCTCGTCCAAAAAATCCATATTATCATTCTTTCTGAGAACACATATCTTCTCCTCTAACGACACATATTTTGGTTTGCTCACGCGGAAGCAGTGGAACTTCTCAGTAGTGTATATCTCCGGTCACGTGAGTCTTCGAGCTCCAGGCATCCAACAAGCCCCTTACCAGTGCCCTATATGTACGCATCTGGTGAGCCGAAGATGTCTACAGTTCAGCAAGGCGCATAGGTTTTTCAGAGCTAAAAACGACGATCTGGTATCTTTCTTGAGCTTGCAGTCCAACAGTAGTTTTGAGGCATAGAGGGCTTGAGAGACTTCCGGTGAACTGGAATGTATGCAAGAATAGCATAGGGGAATTCAGAGACAGGTCTAGGAACATTTCAGTCATTCTGTTTTCCAGTCGGGTTATGACCGTCCTGTACAACGAACGAATAACGTCAACCAACTGGAGTAAACATATTTTCCGGCTGTATGCCTCCTGCAAACTTGACGTCGTTTTTGTAATACACTACTCATAAGGTTGCTGAAAATCCTTCGACACCCAACGACCGGTTTCGCCCTTCTTGGGGCTCATCAGGTAGGCGCAGTCCACGAGTTTCCGTCAACTTTATGTTCTACTTCAAACCAAATTGCACGAAAGTAGCGAATATACACTCATTCACAAACTAATTTGGCTTTTTTGTTGATGATGTTGATGTTGCTCTGTTCAGTTTAAATCATCGTCCCCGTAGGACAGTTGCTAAAGTCACGCGTGAGACGGGAACGCGGGTATCCAGATTCACCACCATGTAGATTTTTTTCGTCTAACTTGGCGGCAGAACACGCGAGAGCGGAGCTGGTAATAGGCGAGTTTAACCCCTATAGATTGATGGACAGATTATATATCTACAGGGGAAATAACAAGAACTCTGGACGACTTAGCACAGAAACAGAAAATACGCAAAAACCAAATTGTGGCTCTACACATGTAAAGTCAGCATTCAGAACAGACAGTGCTTTCTGGCCTTTATTGTTTGAATCGAAGTACCAAGTCAATTCTTGATAACTGTATAGGGGGGCTCAGCAGGATGGCATGTCCTCACCTTTGCCAACCTTTGAACTCGTGACATTCAACTTGCGTTCCACATAATTTAGTGGTCAAAGTGCCTCAGTTATCGCTTAGCAACAGACGGAAGACTACAGCTAATGTTCGTAGCTGTACCTTGGACATTCTGATCCTCGACTGTCATGCCTAGTCTAGGAAGCGGTTCTCCTTTGTTGTGGACGACAGTCTCCTTACTACCTTGTTATTACCGTGATCCCCGGTCTGTATAACCTATTGATAGCCTGGTGCGCTTGGCCAAACCAGAAAAAGTCAATGAACGTGCGAGCCGGCTGATCTATTGATCGCTGTCGCGTACAAGCGGGTCAAAAAAGTGATACTGAGAATGCGACTCATCCGTCAAGGGCAAGTGAAGATTAACCGATGAAATCTGTTTCCCCAAAAAACGTTATTCTATTTTCCATTGGCTGTTATGTAGTCCCGTTACGTTCGAAGCTGGTTAGTAGTTCATTCCACAGCTAGTGACTAACCCGGTCACATCCGGAGTGTGATTCGTCTACCAAATCGGTCAATTGCAAACCATCAACAGGTATTTAGAATTTGAGCTGTGTAACGCTGGAACAACACTTGTATACGTAAGCAGGGATTCATAGAATACTGCTGAAGATGTCAGTGAAGTATATTTGAAGCTGAGGCGCACTGTCAACTGATTAATGGGGAAGCAGAGTTTACGAAAGTTCTACGTCACACCAAGCACATGGTAACCGCAGCGATTCGTACGTAACGGAACAACTAACACGGTGCAGTAATCCCTGCTGTAGTGGCGTGTTGTAGAAAAAACCAAGATAACTTTTAACTGTACAAAACTGGTATAATACTCTATTCTTTGTGATAAACCCAGTGAATCCTCGAAACAGCTCAATCAACGGATAACGTTCTCGGAATTTCGACAGCGCAGTTTTCATGTGGTACTGATCATAAATACCAGAAACGAGCATTCAGATCAATGCACTAATGAGGGTATGTTGGCGCAGTTTTCCTTTCAGTCGCTAGTGGAAAACAGCGTGATTACGATGCGGATGTCGGCCACGTGATAGGATAAAGGACCCACTGTTTGCAAGACTCTAGTGACAAGCTTGCTTCGACAGAACTCTCAGCAATCCAGATATGGATCTATAGGATAGACGCCGAACCTGAATAATTGCTGTGGAACCCAGTAAGGTTGCATTTGCTGGGATTAAGGCATCTAAAACTGTTGTCTAACGTGCGATATGGGTAGCTGTCGATGTACCTTCTTAGGACTGCACAGATTTTTCGGTTTGTCGGAAAGATGGCGGAAGATGGAAACGTCTGGAATAGTCAGTCCTGAATACCTCATTTTGAGAACTCCGGAATACTGACACCCATTGTTTTAGTGCGTGCTAAGAGACACTTCCAGCGCTTCTGAGTTCAGCCCTGGATGTTGAAATCATGAATTTCATCTGGAGATATCCTAGTACAGTGCCACCATACAGGATTCGATTTGACAACCCATTTGTCTTAAAACTATTTTGAGAATTTGTTTGTCGATAAAATCTTAAAGAATGAGCACCTGACAGAAAAACACTACCAATTTCTAGTCTAGTTTCATTGTTTCGCGTTCACAGCGTTCACTGCGAAATTTACCGCCCCAGTAAACACAACGGCTGACTGCGATGATTTCAGAACGATGTTGGGGTCGGCCGAGGAGGAGGGGCTTCTGACTGCTTTTGGGATAACCAGTTAGGAGAAATCGCCATCGTAAACTCGTAGAAGGGTCCTCGGGGTTTCTGAGCGAACCATATACCACTTTGAATGCACATCTTGCGATACACGAGGTTGTCGAATGAATGGATTGTCCACGAATCCAATTGAATGTCAACCTGGAGAATCTATTCACATCACGGCTACCTTTGTTTTCCAATGCAAAGTTATTAGCATATCCTTAGCAACATGGAAAATAATGATCAGATAGACTGTTAGTTTCAAGGCGACCTAACCGGTAACCTAGGAAATGCTTGGGCTATTGGCGTAACACACTACTCACAAGGTTACTGAAAATTCATCCACAGCTCACGACCGATTTCGCCATTCTTGGGGCTCATCAGATAGGCACGGTCCCCAAGTTCCCTTCCCGCTAACCGTATAGCCAGCTTGAACCCAATTTGGACAGATCTCGACAAATTCATTCATTTGCATATCAATTTGGTTTTGAAGGGAGACTCATCTGGAAATCACCTGAATCTGCTGCACCAGGCCACCTCATGTTTCATTTGATATGATCTTCGAGACATCGCGATACGTGCATGTACGTAGTGCACTACTCGTAAGGTTGCTAAAAACTCTTCGACATCCCACAACCGGTTTCGCCTATCTTGGAGCTCGCCATCATAAGTAAGGGATTCAGCTATGTTCCAAGTGAGTCACCCGTCAAAACCAAACTGAATGTATTTGAGTTGAAATAGTCATGTCGTTTTCGAAAAAGTTTTGTGACAATCGGTAGATCTATTGCTGGGAAACGTTTCGCTTTTGACACAAAAGCTTCGTCAGGCCAAGTGATTAGGTTCCGAGGTTGGCCGAGATTTAATAAGGCGGAAGAAGAACCAATCAGCTAAGTCAAGCTAAATCTCTGTTGGATGTGGGCCGAGGGATTTTAGTGTCTTAGAGTGGTTGAACAAGTGTTGGGTCGGTGGGGAAACCTACATGTGTTTGGGTCCAGTCTAGGGTCTGGTTCTTCTGGTTCGGTCCATTTGATGGTCCCTCATGAACTTCGTCTGAAACTTCTGCCAGTTTGTGAGGGTGAGTTAGTGCTAAGACAGTTGTGTAAAAGGGATGCTGTGACCTTTGGTCGGGTTGGGATTTCCACCCTCAGCCCCCGCTTTTTCCTAACGATGGTACGTGAATTTACAACCACACCGTCACGATCAACTCGGCTTATCTAAGAACGCTTTCCATACGCTCGCCAGTTCCACACACTCGATTCTATTCACGCTGTGATGCTTAGTAATTTCCACCGCCCCGACTATCAGCCGCCGTGGTGTGAATCGCAGTCCCAGTCTTAAAACTTCCACATTCTCCAGATCTATTTTATGTCCCGTGTCTAGGGCATGTACCACCATCGCTGAGTCTTTGACCAGCGTTTGGTATTATTCTGCATTCCTTGGTGGTTTGTTAATCCTTGTTTTATGCTCATCAATTCTGGTGTGCAATTCCCCGGCAGTTTGTCCTATATAAACCTAGGCGCAATCGTTGCAGTTAATTTTATACACGCAGTCCCTAGTCCGCCAAAGGGTCTTTCAATTGCACGAAAACTGAGTGTAGCGTTTTTCCCTTCTGGAAAGCTACTCGAATGTTGGCTAAGTTCAACATTCTTCGAATAACCTCCGATGTCCCTGCTTTATATGGAATGACTGCTGTGCTAATCCATTCCTTACTGGGTCTAGATACTGGGGACAATATCCTTCTTAGTTGTCGCCCAATCAAACTCACTGGGTATCCTATTTCTTGAAGTTTGTTGGCAATCTCAATTTAAGCTGCTGTTCGGTGGATCTCTTCTGTGCACAGCGTTCTGACTCGACGAAACATCGATGAGACAATACTGGCGTACACGGACTTCGGGTGTGCTGATCAATAGCTTTGGATGGTTGCTGTGTCTGTTGGTTTCTGTTGGATAGTAGTTTTTAATTTCCCACCAATCTTATGTGTTTACAGTTCAGGAAAGTGTAATGTGCCCGAGGTAGACTTTATTTCCATGCTGAACTTGATGTGTGGGTTTGAACTATTGAGATGGTCGTAAAACCTGTTCACGCGTGAAAGCTGTTCACGTTATCTCGTTTGATAACATCAAAAGTGTCGCAAACAAAACGCGAAAAAACTTTCTGTGGACAATGATATCCGACCAAAGCTATTTGTTCGAAGTCCTCCATATGAATATTAGCTAAAACTGGGTATATTGCAAAGCCTTGTTCTTGTGAGTAAACAGTTTTGTCAAAAACAAACTGATCAAGATTCAAACACACTCTTATGCCCTCAACTATTTCATTCACCGAGAGCTGTCTGCGTTCCCCGAGTATCGTGTCTGCCAGTAACAACCTCTTAGTTACCTCCAGATCATCAGGATGTTTGTGTACATTCAGATTACGCCAAATCTCACGAGGATTTCGTCCATTTCCAAAGGAAATCCTGCAACCTTGCTGGCAAAGTCGTATGAATTCCTAATGAAGGTGTTTGATTTCCCCGTGGGTGGTTATATTATATTTCTTTTTCTTCGTCTGTTGAACAGACTATCCTCAGCCAGTCTCTGCTTCAATTATGAATCTCATCGACTCATCGCATTGTTGGAATTTTATCCACTTTCTCTCCCACACAATCCGTGCGCTCAACTGATGACAGAAGGGACTTCAAAAACCTAAAACATGCGTTCTATTTTTAGTGCAGACGCTTTTGTGTTCTTCAAGGCGCTCAACCAATCTACCAGGCTGAAACTAGCTACTCCCATTAGTACATCTCGGATCAATATCACTACAGCAAGCCGTACTTCAGAATCAAAAATTAAGGTCATGCACTTGAGGTAGATAGCATGACAGACGCGCTCATTTGAGTGCACTCACGGTCGCGAAATCTTCAGAAGTTTTCCTGTGATAGGCAAGCCTGGTTGCGTGAAAGATTCTCTGATTGACTTTTCTTTCTTCTGGCCAAACGACGTACCATCTCGTTCAGCCTTCGATGTCCCGTGTGAAAAGAGTTAAAACAAAGCGTATGATGTCCTGACAGTTAAACTGCAGTTAAACTGCAACGTGTAGTCTCCCTAGAAATGATACATTTGGTTTTGCCTGTCGTCTTTCTTTGGTCGTAGTTCTGATGAATGGAACATGTTTACCGCTATTGACGAAGCAAGAGAGGATCAGGATGCCTAAATTGTCGATTGCGGCTAGTCCCGTGACAGCTATTTGTGGTATAATCAATAAAACTTGTCAAAAGTTTTGACCATCAATATCTGACACACGGTGAACATCTGGGAGTAGATCTGGGTTACTTCTGGCTGCAAAGTCTTAGACTGGTCCAAGATCACCAAGGGCCCCGTGTCTTTGGAGTGGCTAACTTTGATGACCGAGATAGAGAGGAACTCTGTTTGTGTTCCCACGGAGCCAATTGTTATGGTATGCTGTGTGGTTGCCAGGGGCTCTTGAAGTCGCGTAATTGAGCGCTTCAAGGTGTTGACGTCCAGGACCATCTGCCTGCCTGGCAGCAGACCAGAGAATCCAACGCGTTAAACGGTGAGGTTCCAAATGCTTTTTAACCAGAAGTATGTTCCGCTAAAACGGTTTAAATATCTTATGAAGAATTATAACGAAAATTACGGATTGTCACCTATCGATCGTTCAGGAGGGTAAATCTGTCGTTAAGTTGGGTGTGTTCGTGTTCCATACCCTTTCCTAATTAGCCTCGTCTGTGAAAAATAGCGGTTTGTGTATGCGGTCCAAAAGGTACTTCCAAGTATGCATACAAACCATTAGTGGGCACCATGCTGTTAATTAGCTGAGCAAACCACAGTGCATATCGAAATCTGTCTAATTTAGGCTCAAATAGAGCGTACGTTTGATGGAAACTTGAGGACTGTGCCCATCTGATGAGCTTCGAGAAGGGCGGAACCGGCCGTGGAGCGTCGAAAAGTATAATACGTCTAGAGGACAACCAGTTGAGATATTTCGAATTACCTACTAGCTAAAATGTGAGTAGGCGTTTCGCAGTACACTTAGTCGAAACGAATATCTATAAACGAGAGACTCAGCAGGATTCAGTTGAGTTTCCTTTCAAAAAACAAATGGGTTTGCAAAATGACACTACTTGTGAAAGGAAGAAGGCCTTCGCTGTGGAGTTGTTTATTAGAGAAACAGCAGCTGAACAGTTACAGACTATTAGACAGGGAAGCAAAACTCTCAAATGCATCTTGTTTACGAAAACTGAATATCCATCTTCTCTTTGAACGTGTCTTTCTGAACTTTTCTGGATATTCATTGACTGTTAATCAAATGCAAGCAAATATCACAAAGCGACTCCACTAATACCGTAATAGATCTCAGTTTTCAAGAGACGCGAAGCGTATTCACGAGGAGACACTACTCCCATGCCTCATCAGTAGTATCCACCGTTATACTTGTAGATTTAGTTCACATCGGAAATCTGATATGCCATTGGATGAGATGATGTTTTACAGAGGTATTTTGAGCAACCTCGAAAGTTGTGAAAAAAAACAGAAAATCTTTGTAATACACTACTCATAAGATTGCTGAAAACTCCTCGACAGCCCACAACCGGTTTCGTCCTTCTTAGGGCTCATCATATAGGCGCAGTCCCCGAGTTTCCGGCATCCTTATGTTCTGCTTCAAACCAAGTGGCACGAAATTAGCGAACTACACTCATTTGCGAAGAAATTTGGTCTCGCGAGAGACTCACCCGGGACCCAGGTGAATCTCTTGGTTTTGTTTTTCCAGGCAACTGAATGTGCTGCACCAGGCCACCTCATGTTTCAGTCGCTACGATATTAGAAATATCGCGATACGTATATAGTTGTAATGCACTACTCATAAGGTCGCTGAAAACTCCTTGACAGCCTACGAGTTTTCAGTAACTTTCCGAGTAGAAAATCTTTGTTCATTCCAACCATGAAGTCCAACCCTTTTGGTAACAATGGTAAATTTACGTCCTGCGCAGTTACTTCTTAAGGCAGGCATTCATTGTCCCAAGATAAGCGAATGGGACACTCGTACTTCGGGACATACCGTCGAGTAATCGGGCTGTATTGCTCTCCGGATACAGACTGTCAAACGTGAAGCTGACCGTACCGTCCTGTTTTGACGACGATGACACTCGAGTGACAGGGTGTTCTCTGTTGGCGTAAAAGGTATGCTGTTGGAACAAGAGTTACCTCATTCTGCTCGCTGTCGGCCCCACGCTACAGTAGATAATGTGATATGCCTAGTCAAAACACCTGGAATAGAAGCTGAGTCGTACGACTGCTATTCACTTGTAACACGGATGCTCTTAGCAGCGCACGCTCATGATGATTACTGCAGATTTCTGTTGGTGCAGCGGGTGAGCACAGTTTGGCCAAGCTGGTCTTGGACTGCTTGGCGGGCCACACGATTCGCAAGGAGGAATATCTGCCTCTATCCAACAGCGGTATCCCCCAGGATGCTGTGTTCACGCGTGTGCTTGACTTCTCGGTTACTCGTCCAATCATCATCATTGTCAGCTGTAATAACCGCGTACTCGTCGTACTGTGGTTTTAGCTGCCGCAGTTTCGTTCACCGATGATTTGGGGGGAGGGGTAGGTAGCTGCGCATTGCACGCGCGAGCTGGTAAATTGGTGCATAAATCCAGCACTGTCGGTGGGCTGTCAAGTGGTGTGGGGGTTGGAAAAGGAGCTATGCATTGAAGGCAATAGCTTGGATGCACCAGCGCCAGTAAGAGCGCGACTGGGTCATATCTGACAATGTCTCTAGCCATTGATATGGCCCGTCTCGGGGTCCCCATTCAGGAAGACGGCAATGACCAGCGCAGCAGAGTTTGCTGGCAATGGCTTTCATACTTCGCTGCCAAGTCATTGTTTGACTTGGCACCCTTCACATGGTTGGGCGAAAAGAGCCCTTCGAGGAAGTCGGTCGACTGGCATACGCAACACGTGGCCAAGCCAACGCAACCTGTGCAGTGTGATCAGTTCATCTATCGAGGGTG
>NW_008752030.1:227286-255062 GCF_000715545.1 Opisthorchis viverrini | reverse complement strand
TGTTCCGGTCGTGAACACTTTCAGCACCACACCACCGACCGTTTGTTGCTAAGCCGTGTTTGATGTGCTCTGCCAACACACTGATGTGCTCTGCCAACACACCGGAACGTGTCATACCGATGATGACCTTGGGGATGTGTCATTCTCTGCACACCTGCTTTTTTCGTCTCTGGGCCCGTCCTGACAGCGGACGACACTCAAATCAGAGTTTAGTGAGGCAAGGATACAAACAATTGGCTATGGGCTGAGTCACTTAGAGAGTTCGTTCTCTCTGTCACACTTACGCACAGCTGATTCGCCAACTGAATCTCACAGCTGATTAGTCGGTTGAAATAACAGCTGATTTCCGTCAGTAAACCTGGTGTGTTCTACTTGAACCCAACTGGCACGAAATTAGCGAACTACACTCATTTGCGAAGAAATTTGGTCTCGCGAGAGACTCACCCGGGACCCAGGTGAATCTCTTGGTTTTGTTTTTCCAGGCAACTGAATGTGCTGCACCAGGCCACCTCATGTTTCAGTCGCTACGATATTAGAGATATCGCGATACGTATATAGTTGTAATGCACTACTCATAAGGCCGCTGAAAACTCCTTGACAGCCTACGAGTTTTCAGTAACCTTCCGAGTAGAAAATCTTTGTTCATTCCAACCATGAAGTCCAACCCTTTTGGTAACAATGGTAAATTTACGTCCTGCGCAGTTACTTCTTAAGGCAGGCATTCTTTGTCCCAAGATAAGCGAATGGGACACTCGTACTTCGGGACATACCGTCGAGTAATCGGGCTGTATTGCTCTCCGGATACAGACCGTCAAACGTGAATTTGACCATACCGTCATGTTTTGACGACCGTGACACTCGAGTGACAGGGTGTTCTCTGTTGGCGTAAAAGGTATGCTGTTGGAACAAGAGTTACCTCATTCTGCTCGCTGTCGGCCCCACGCTACAGTAGATAATGTGATATGCCTAGTCAAAACACCTGGAATAAAAGCCAAGTCGTACGACTGCTATTCACTTGTAACACGGATGCTCTTAGCAGCGCACGTGATGGATGATTACTGCAGATTTCTGTTGGTGCAGCGGGTGAGTAAAGTTTGGCCAAGCTGATCTTGAACTGCTTGGCGGGCCACTTCGCGAGGACTGCAGATTTCTGTTGGTGCAGCGGGTGAGTAAAGTTTGGCCAAGCTGATCTTGAACTGCTTGGCGGGCCACACGATTCGCGAGGAGGAATATCTGCCTCTATCCAACAGTGTATCCCCCAGAATGCTGTGTTCACGCGTGACTTCTCGGTTACTCGTCCAGTAACAACACGGGATAAGGATTGTCTGTGACCAGCGCATACCTGGAATCTGAAGTTACGAATTGAACTAAATGCAGTCAGATGGACGGCCTTGCACTTCCAGTTTTTTTAATCGGTCACAAGAAATTGTTTTGTTTTTGCACTGTCAGTCAATACGGCAGTGACCTATTAAGAAGGCTTGTTATCGTCTGTACGATTCCTCACGGGTTTATTTTGACCGACTTAACGCGAGTTAATGCTTTGTTGTGAAAACACCAAAACGGAATTTTACCGGTTTCTTCGCAAAAACTGAAACACCTAATGAGACTGTAGTTTGCATATGAGTGGTATTCTGACTAATGGCCAGGGCTCTACTTGTTAGTACCCATCCCATCTGCACACAGTCACGCTGAACTTCAGTTCTCCTTTTTTCTTGAACTACTGATTTTTCAAGAAGTAACATCAAACATTTAAAAAATTGTTGACAACAATATTTATCCCACTGTAGGTCATTGAGCGGCTTGGTAAGAATGACAAAGTCATTCGGTGAATAACGAGATCGTATTCAGAAAAATTTAAGTCAGAAACATCACTTGAAGTACCCTATTTGTGCTAGTGACTCTCTCCAGAAAATTTTCAAGTACTTCAACCAGTCTAGAAAAGCATTTTGAACTATTGGGTAAGAAAAATAAGACAGTGTCTGAATGTTTACCTATAATACCCCTCAGCAGAGACCATCATTCGTTAACGTTTTGGGTGACCCTTCTTTGAAATGGGCCCAGCCATGCAGGAAGGGGTCTTCACATAAACTGGGCGGTTACACTGTTTAATTGGTGTAGGCTTCTAACCGTGATCGCTATAAACCTCATGTGGAGAAAACTATAAAGAGAAGACGTCGTTTCCAAGCATGTATGAACTGATTGTCCTCGCCCTGACTGGTTTACGAATCGATCTTGATAGCACCAACTTCTAAGGTTGTATACCTGGAAAACGTGACATCCTTAGCTTTTTAAGTAGTATGTTTATTAATGAAGACAGATTGTTTTGGTAGATCCAACCCCTAACAATGCGGGACAGTGACATTTCTGCCCGAAACTGAATTCCCATTCGCTCTGATGAGAGTTTTCTTATTGATATAGCTCAAGATTTGTGCTTCACTAGGTTCAACCCAATCAGGATATTTTGATGATCGTATGAGGAAACGTGGACAGTTCAATCAGTTTTTTCGATCTGTTAGTGAAGTCAATCTACGCCGACTAGCGGAGAAGCACTGTGTGGTCACTCCATTTGTATTAGGGACCGTCGACAATGGCATCTTATTAATCATGAGGAAGATTCAAACTTGCAACTTTCTGACCAGGAGATGAGGTCTATGAACTGCTGGTCAGCGGTAAGGATCACTCACAGTTAGACAGGGGATAGCGCCACTCATTGTTGAATCACGAAACTTATGATACCGTTTCAAGTGTTGACTGATCCCCTGGTTATTCATGCAAATGTTGCTATTGTCTTCACATTACCATCGTCATAACTACCATGAATATCAGTATAGTTTTGCTCTATTCAGGGTAAGTGGAGATAAATTCCTCACAAGTTTAGGCTGCGTACATTGTCAGCCAATTGCAGCCAATTAGCGGTAAAGTTTCAGTCGATGTGGTGTGAGTTTGAATTCGCTTAAGGTTAATGATCAGTTCACTGTTACAGGGTCTCCGTAATCACCAATCATGAACCTCGTAATCCACACTCCCCACTCTCTCTCGTTCTCATTTCAAGCTGGACAGCGTAACCTCTGTGTGCACAAAGAAGACCCCCACAAGGTGCGTTGTCGGAAAGCGCATGCAGTCCAACGAATCCAGCAGGAACAGGGCATCTGTCTTGATTGAACAGCCGGCGAATTTTGATACAACGCAGTTCGTCTTGACCATGTGGACAGAAAACTTTCCCACCTACTCTGGACGTGAGTTAACAACGATTCATTTGCGTTGTATTTTATCAAGCTAGAACGCTGTGGTGGAGTAAACAGTCTGTTTGACTCAGTGCTCAACTTGAGTCTGAGCACTTGAGATTGTCTGATCGCGGCAGATTATGGTGTTCATAGTAAGGAGAAAAGTATAGAGCATCACCCGTTGTGTAGGTTTAACATCAGCGTATCGGTCATGGGTCAAGTTTGGAATGCTGCGATGCGCTCAGAAACCTAGTCTGTGGGCGTTGAAGACGTCAGAAGACCCTCAGTGTTTCACCATCGATGTCTTCGGAGCATTGCCCCAATCCGGTGGGATCAACAATGTTGAAGTAGGGCGAAGGGTTTTCAGCTGACATGAGTTTATGCGTGTGTGTGTGTGTGTAACTCATGGATCGATCATTTAAGCTGATAACTGCTCAATCAAACGAGATGTCTCTGAAACACTGATATGACGGTCACGTATGTCCCAGCTTTACACTGAAATCTGTTGTGTATTGCGTCACACTCGAGTAAGAATAGCAAAAATCATCTCGAGACCAACCATTCGCTTTAGGAATTATTATATACTGGTTAGAAACTAAAAACGCCCAGACAGAAGAGGAGGAATTTACCCACTTAATCCCGTGCTGACGATGCCACCTCGACTGGTGGTGGAGCGTTTGCAATCCAACTGCCAAACTCGGCGAACATTCCGAAAACCGGCCATGACGGTTACTGTGTGAGTGATAAAAAAGGGTTCTTGTTCTACAGTTCTTCCACGGCCTTAGTAACAATACATTAAAGTCTGTATTTGGAAGGGTTTGAAGGGATTCCTCTACTTGCTTTGCTGTGAGTAATATATTGTTCAACATGGTCACCGCTTTTTCAGTCTCTTCATCTTTATTACGTAAGAGATAAATTTGAAGTTAGCAGTAACATCAAGATCATTGGATGTTCCACGGAGATAACGCGTAGTTTATAAGTTATTGACCCCCAACAGACGCTATCCGTGGGACCTGATTGAGTTGGCCCTCTCTTAAAACATTCGTTTTGTTCTACCTTCATCGAAAACGAACTAAACTAAATTCAGACGTCTGCTTCCATGGGGAAGCTGTTATATCTACGTGTATTTTATACTGTTTCCCCCGTTTTCGGTCCACTGTAATTCCTGTAGGATAGATAGACGCTATCAGAAACCCAAATTTCCAAGTTTTTCACTAAATCTCGTTAATTGAAGCAGTTAAGCTGAGAGTTTTTCCCCTTATGCGGAAGTTAGTTTGCTGTTACCTGTCACTTATTTTCTTTCGGACTGCTTTTTGGTCCTTCTAAGAGTTACCATTGCACAGTGGACATCGTCTGAGTTTGCGTATTAAATTAAGCTTCATCAAGTAAATTTTTTGGCACGACCTTCACACTTCCTTGGTTGGACTCACTGTAACATGTGCATTGGTGAAGTACAGAGTCGGCGACTGAAGCTAGATGGAATGCTTTTTTCCATGCTTTTACTCTCAGACTAATCTATTCGAACTTACCGCAAAGGGAGTCATCCTCAGTGCTAGCTTTGATGCTTCACTGGCGTAACCAATCGAACACAACATGTAGGGAGCGATCGACCCCTGAAAAATTTTTGACAGACCCTTACAAAAAAAACTTCTCAGAGGGGACTATCACTCAAGTAAGGATGATTCGGCTGGAAAATTCAACACAAAATATCATCCAGCTGAGAGAGCCTCCGCATTGAGTGTGGTGTCGAATGAACAACGTTGTCAGACCTAATGCTGAAACCTGCAAAGAAAGTATTCAAACTTGAGTGGGGAACGGCGGCATAATGGAGCACATGTGTAGCAATAAAGCTTCCGGGGACATTTGGGAACAGAGAGTTCTGTTCCAAGTTGATTTAGAGTTGCATATAGTCAGGCATGTGTGCTGTACGACTGTTTCTTCGGAAGAAGTCAAACGGAATTTTCTGCGGCACTGGAACTTTTTGACGATAAGCCTGACAGTCACTGATGTTCGTTTATCGGTGTTCCCTAATTTTTATATCTATCATATCTGCTGATTCACCAACCTGTGTTATCTGCTGATAACCTCGCTCCACTGCTTAGTGCCGGAGAAAAAAGACTCATAGAAAGAAACACAAAAGCCATATTCCGAACAGGCAAGGGCGAGAGCAAAAGTTACAACGGCTCCACTCTATTTAAAGGGGACCTTCTGACATTGATCCAGGCTGTCTGGTAGGCATTAGTGTACACCCGCCAACATTGATCGTGATTCTGTTGCGTGCATAAACACTCACCAGTTTTTGTTGAACTGATTGAATGATTGACTGACCTGGATGCTTGCCGGCTTTCCTGTTGAGATTTTGGTGGGGCAGTAGGTTTCGGGCGTTCTGAGGTTACTTTCAGAAATGTGACCTTCCTGATAATATCTGACTGAAATGAACGACATTCGTCTCAATCATCAAAAACCATCAAAAATATACTCATTTGCAAATCAATTTGGTTTTCACGAGAGACTCAACTGAATCTCTCGTTCATGATATTCTACAACTGAATGTGCTGCACACAGGCCGCCTTATGTTTCAGTTGGCACGATATTCGAGATATCGCAGTATATTTTCATAAAGGAAACTACTTACAAGTTTGCTGTCGAAGAGTTTTCAGCAGCCTTGTAAGTAGTTTCCTCTACGAAGGCTATTCAGAGATTACCAGCCACACAAATGAGTTTTTTTTCGAGGGTTCAGGTCACAAGATTGGCTAACAGCTGTTGAACTGACGCCTCGTGATTTGCCACATGATACCTAAGCCATGAGAAAGCCACTTTGTCCAATTTCGCAGTCTATAAGGCAGTATTTATCAGTCAAATTTAGATTATAAGCAAAACCGACATGCCATTCTAAATGGTGAAACGCTTGTTAGATTTCTGAAAGAACATCAGTCTCTGCTGGTGGATGAGAGAGGCCAAACGTTTTCGGTCACCTTTACGAGTTCGTCACTGGAACCATCGGTTCAACTTAGTGATGCAGCGAAGTGTGTATTGGGGGAAAACAAATTGGAGGGGCTGTTTTCACAGAGAGTGAGTTGGTAAAATGGAAAACTCGCGTTGTTACCTGATCAAACTAGCATACACCTCGGCCAAGGTCACTGTGCTGCAATGTCTCGCAAACGAGACATTCATCTGGGTTCCAGGTCAGTCTCCCATCAAAATCAAATTGATACGCAGACGACATCACGTGATTTCCTTTGCACTAATCCCGACGCTAACCATATCGTTATGAGCAGAAAAATAGGGTATTCTGCCCCTAAGAACAATAAGATTTTGACCACAAATCGCACATACAGTAAGCCAACTGGTCGTTTTACATGGTAAGAGGAAGGCAAGCAAAACTAAAGTGAGTGGACCAGATAGAAAGAAAACTGGGTGATATGTATACATATATGTATATCTTATATACTGAATATATATATATATATATACTGCAGCGAAACCACATGTGGTTTGGATGTATGTCAACATCGGAGGAAAGTTGACTCAAATAAAACCTGCATCTGGACATCAGCACACACTTTTAGTTTTCAGAACACTAATTGACGAAAATGAATGTTCTCGTGACGGACCTTTTTACTAGGTCAATGCAGATCGAGGACCCGAAAATGCGAACGAGAGCTCCATACAAGTAAAACGAGAATATACTGGAGTCTATGGGTGGCAGTGCGAAAACTGTTTACATCACGATCGATTGGTCCGAGTAACCAGGGATCACGTGAGCTCAAAACACATACGAGCACTTTCGGAGAGCACAGACGCGGGTTGTTTGAGCCAATCCCGATGACGTCAGCTGAGGCTAGTCAGTGATATCGAACTATCTTGGCAGGTAGATAGGTGCTTGATATAACTTTCGGAAATTGGTGTTAAAATTCATGGTAAGACTCTTATCCGTTAAATGAGCAACCATCGCACCGGTAACAGACCCCTCGATCTGACAGTCAGGAAAAATGGGTTATATATCTTTTGTTCTCGTGCATAAGTGTCAATTCGTTCACCCTAGGTATTCTTCGATAAAACAGCAGGTGATGGAGTAGAGTACCATGTTCTGAGCGTGGACCGGTAGCCTATACTTGAGTTGTAGACGCATCTTCTGAGTAGGTCTGAACCATATCGTGAACGAAGCGACCGGAAACACCACTCAAGCAACACAGTTATGAGCATTCCGGAAGTTTTTGTAAGTGCACGGAGTCCTCAAGTGTCTGCTCACGTGACCGCTAGTCACTCAGACGAATCGATCGTGGCGTGAGCAACTTTCACACTTGCACTCGAAGACTCTGTTTTGTCCTTGTTTCACTTGTATGGATCAGTAGCATTTAGTTTTGTACTGACCAGAATAAGTGGTAGTCAGAACATTGTTGTTCATCTTCCCACGTCTTGAATTTTACAATTTTACAATTTTACATATCGTCACATCCCCCGTCTTTGGTAAGATGAACCGAAATTCAGTAACCAACAGCCCACCCTTTCCTGTATCGCCATCACCAAGCAGATGTGGTTCCCAGATTTCAATCAGTTTCCTCCGTTAATTAGCACCAATTTGTACGTTAAAAAATAGTTTATAAAAACAACTGACGTGAGCAGGAGATCCTAGCAAAATTTGGATGGATGGCTTGAATAGTATGATCGTTTTGTGAAGCTAGCCCGGATCTGGGGCGAGATGGCCCAAGTGGTTAGAGCAAGAAATTTACCGACCGGAAGGTCCGTGGTTCGGAACCGACCTCTGCCACTCGACTTCTCCTGTCTAGAGTTGCGCAACCTGCCAGTATCCCGTCCCTCGTGCTTTCTCCGGGTGGCATGACAGCTAGGCAATCAAAGCGTGTTACAGCTAAACGATTTTTTAACCTGGATGGATTCTGTGTACAAAACGTTCTTGTGAATACGGGTCAATAACTCGTTTCTAGATCCACTGGCTAACTCATTTGCGCCAAGTACATCTGTCTTCGTGCTAAAGAGCTTGAATGAAGCACTTATCCAATTACTCTTGTTCATTTGCACCAAACAAGGGAAGCTATCCATCACATGAAAGAACATTCACGGTGGTATTGCACGGCTGCGCCGGGATATGAATTCGGTGTGTCTGAGATTCAAGGCGAATCTGTTAGCACAGCTCTGTCAGAAAGTGCTGCATGCACCCGGACACTTGCTTCTAAACCGTTGAGTTTCTTCACACAGCCACCTCCGACCGGTCAAAAAAACATCCATGATGTTATAAGCTGGGTGATCTTGGCAGATGATTCATTCAATCGACACAAGTAAGACGGTTACTGAAACTGGGAATTGGAAAAATTATTCACACAATTTAACCGTGCGTAGTTTTGCCTGTTCAGCCAAACAAATTCTGCTGCGTCCAGCGTGTTCCAATGGAGTAATTGGTCACACGGTTGCCTGACATGTTAGACAAAAGTGGTTCGCATTCTGTCACTTTTGAAGAGCCCTGAAAAGAGCGAGGCCGAGTTCAGCGTCTCACCAAAATGACTGCTTGAGGACAGTGCCAATGAGAGTTGAGAAACTAGCCAACTGGAAGCTAGGACTGAACCCTCGGGCGTCTTTCTCACAACTGTAAACCAGTACGCGTGTGCACCTAACTTGCGAAATCTGAATGTATATAGAAATACGAATGTGATTGGACAGTGAAGCTCTACTGTCTTCGATTGTGGAATCGATTATTGGGCCGAATGAGTGAAATTAGGTTGGCTCCTAATACTTCCCCCTAGGAACATCTTACCTTTTGTTCTTTCAGTTTTAAACTGTCTTATTTGCCAGACAATGACCACTTTTCATTTCAAGCCAGCTTGCTAAATTTTCGTTTCCATTCTAACTATTCAGTGCCCAAAATCATTGCCCAGTTGACTGACGAGTATCTTGGAAGCCGAACGCTTTCATGGAGTGCCGGTTCCACTGTGAACACAGACACCTTCCAGCTCACCATATGGAGTGGTGATTTTGAATCCAAGGTAAAGATGCAAGGTGTGAATACGTGGACGTTGTCCGGTTTGCGGCCGTGTGCATTTCACACCATCCAAATTTCACCACTGGTAGACGGATCTCCCGTACTCGAAGACTCTTCTCCCCCAATGAGTTTTGTAACTCGCGGATCAGGTGAGCCCTGCTTTTTCATTTATACTCAATGAGTCAACAAATTTGACAAAACGTTGTCAAGGTCAGCAACCTTGTCGACTACTCTTGCGTCACTGACCTGGTGATGACGCACTATCTCAATTGAGACTGACGTTTTGTCTTGAGGCCAACGTTTTGTTACGACCAGACGAAGAACTGCCGTATCGTTCTCTCTGCTCAAAGAAAGTAGGATGTCCGGTCTAAACCCTATCGTTGTTTCGATTGAGTCGAAACAATATATAAAGTAGGACATTAGCGATAGGAACGGAGCTTCTTAGTCATTTTTTGTGACTTTTGTGATTTTCACGGGAAAAGGAACAAGCATTACATCCTAATGAATTTATCTGACGAAGAAATAACTCTAAACTAGAAGGATCTTCTTGAACGCGGATAAATTTCGAGTTAATGATAATCTTGGACGACTAGGTGCGGGAACGGTACAGAGAACCCGTCATTCTAACCAGTCGTCAAAACTTTGCATTAAAACGTGTGCTTTCAGTGTCTCTAAATTTTTGTGGGCTATGACTCACAATGTCTGAAATTTTTAAACGGATTCAAAAACGGATCTATTCTTTCTATCTGGAACTACTAAAGGGGCACGATAGCTGGCCGGACTGAGATAGATTTTTGCGTTCTATCATGGGTGTATCGTGCTTGAGATTAAGCAAACGTTGACACTCTGCGGTAACCATTTGGAGGTTCATTGATGGATTCTGCTCAATCGAGTTCGGATATCGGCATCTCGTGGTGACTGTAGCCCACAGATAAAGATGATCCTCTGTCACTTTCTTGAGTTTGAATCCTCCACACTGACGGTTCACGACGCAAGATGATCATCACTGTTTGATTTAACCAGCTTCAAGCCATTCTGGCGAACGCTCAGCAGAGAAGACGGTTCGCAAAAAACTCACTCAAAATTTGTACACGTTCATCAAGGAAAAAGTTTTTCGGGGATTCGCTGAGAATGAAATTAATAAATTTGTCATACTGGCTTGTCCCGAACTTCTGGAGTAACAGCCATGATCTCCAACCATCATCCAAATTCGCAAACTCCGTCCAAAAAATGCCCCCGTATCTTCGGAACCCGGATTCGAAGGTGGGATTGGATTCTGCATCCTAGCGAAACTCAACTATACTGTTCGCAACAGCGTCAACAGAGGATTTATTCGCTTCACAGTTGTGGCTGGGCTTCAAGTTTCCAATTTGTGAAGGATTAATTCGACTAACCTTAAATGAGACTCTTCAAATTTTGCCTGCTGCCGTTGCAACATCAAAACCGGTTCTTTATGTGAAAGCGGCACTGTGAGGTTCGACTTCCAATGGTTCCGTCGCCAACTTGTTGTGGACCGCAGCCCCTTAATGCCTTGTTATTACCGTGATCCCCGGTCTGGATAGCGGACTGATAGCCTGGCACGCTTGGCCAAACCAGAAAAAATCAATGAACGTGCGAACCGGCCGATCTATTGATCACTGTCGGGTACAAGCGGGTCGAAAAAAGTGATACTAAGACTACAATTCATCTGTCAAGGTCGAGTGAAGAACAACCAATGAAATCTGTCTGGATGAAAAACGGTTATTCCATTGGCTGTTAGGTAGTCTCGTTACGTTTGGAGCTGGTTCTCCTAATACAGTCCCATTGAAAGCACTTGGTCGGACATCCGTTGTCCAACGGGGTCAATAATGTGATGGAATTTTTCCATGCTCAATCGTGGTAAGTTCAACAATATGTTGACATATGTTGACAATATGTTGACCCCTGTGGCAGCGAAATTCCAGCAGAATTATGGCATGACAACCTTGTTGCTTAGGGCCTTTTCAAATTATGTTTTAGCGAAATATTTGTTTGAAAAATTACTCCGGGACAACTACGCTTCGATTCGCAGTTTGCTATCGACTTTGGGATATCTGTGATGAGCAAGGAAAAATACACAGGCTCTACTCAGCAGTCACAGTTTTCCCAACCTTGGATACACGACAGTTGAAAAACTGAGCTACACTTGAGTCCTACTTGGAGGAAAGTGCTACCTGACATGGAAACTAACAATAACAGCCGTTATAAAGTGGATTGCTTCGTTAAATGTAAAATATTCTACGAATTATCGACCTCACTTAGAAAAAATTCCACTGTAGAATAGATTTACGTTTACCAAGTTCCTCTTTAGAACTAGGTCTCGTCGAAACCAAACTGATGTACAAATGATTGTATTCATGAAAACTTCGTTATTCCTTTCCTGGAGACCAAGTTGTCTTGGTTGCCTCCCATCTGTCCACGCCATGTGTGACCGGTTTCGTCCAAACCAAATTAGTTTACAAATGAGTGTATTTCGCTAATTTCGTGCGATTTGGTTTGAAATAGTACGTAAGGTTGACGGAAACCCGTGGACTGCGCCTACCTGATGAGCCCCAAAAAGGGCGAAACTGGTTGTGGGCTGTCAACGGGTTTTCAGCAACTTAATGAGTAGTACATTACAAAAACAACTTGGTGAGTTTGACGAATCACACTCGCTTTGCTGCTGCATGAAGCTGACGAAAGCTTCGTGGAGCACAATCGTAAAACATTTTTTTTCTTGCGTTCCTCTGTTTGTTCGCTAGCAAACGACAGACCGAAACTCAATGTGACTCACGTGTTCCCCGAAGAAGTCACCGTATCCTGGACCGAATCCAAGGAGTGCCGAGGTTTCACTTATATCTATGCGCTTCGTCAGTATACAGCTGGGGACCCCAAACCAGACGAAGTGAAGAAATCGGCTGAGACAAGAGGTAAGACGTGAAGTGGCCCAAAAGTTGCGACTTTTTCCTTCGTTTGAAAAAGAATACTAATTTAAAGTCCTGAGGAAGCTGGAATAGTAATGTACGGTTTGACCAATTGGTTTATATTTACGGGATAGTGAAACTCATTTTCAGGTAAAAGTTTAAAAAAATTTCATCACAGAAGAAGCAAAACATCAGTTGCTCTGCCAGAACTCATTTTCACATAATGCCTCGTATGATGAGGAAATCGATCAAACGAATGAACACAAGGTTCCATTGCACTGTTGCAGTTTAATACTGCCTACCACAAGAAAAATCCTAAAATAAGCTCCACGGCGGTTTAAACGCAAAACCGAAGCCGCAAAATGATCACGAGTATTGTGAAGCCTCGACTGAAATTTCACCAATCTGGCAATGCTGAAGGGCAAGTAAGTATAGTCCAGGTATTTCACCCTTGTCCGGGATTGACAGCACTGCACCGAAATGTTGTTTTCGTCGCGTACTTTAGAGGACACGAGATGGCTCATTGGTTAAAGCGCGAATTCACTGACCAAAAGGGCCATGGTTCGAACCTGACCTCTGCATCTCGATTTCCCCTGTCTAGGTTTGGGCACCCTGGCAGTATCCAGGCCCTCGTGCTCCCTTCGGGTGGCATGGCATGGGAGGGTGTTGCAGCTGAACGATTTATTTTTTCAGAAGAGAAACTTTCACGCAGTTTCTTTAACAGCTAGGGCTCAGTGATTTCCCAAAGTATGGGGTGGACCCAGAGCAAGACGTAATTCAACTGGGCAAAAAAATCCGTTTTTGTGGACATTACTGGCTTGCGAGATCCTCGGGGACCCATAGTGTACGCAGGGTGTGTCATTAGATAAAGCACTGTCTTCCAGTTGTTATTCCAAGTTCTGAATATCTATGAGCAAACAGTTCTAATTTCATCCCATTTTTATCGTCTTTCACCATTTCAAGCCCGAAGTAACCACGTACTGTTCAGTAACCATTTTTGGTTTCAACTGTGCTGACAAACCTGAAAACTAGAGCGCATCGGTAAAATCACTTTGGCTCCAGAGGCTAATTTGATAGGCTGTTGTGGGCCGTTTCTCCAATCGCAGCAGACCAGATCAGGTCGTTTGTGGTGAGAACAGTTTGAGACCTATCGACAAGCAAACTGGGGTCAAGATTAAAACGTAGACGAGCACGTGGTTTTAAGACGATTGTTCTTTTATATGACCATTGGTGTGATGCCCCGACCTTGACATTCGCTTGCTTCCTGCTCACTTTGATCTGCTTCTAACGAGGTTTGGGTTGCCCCTAAAGAGTTAACTCTATTCTCTTGTTTGAAATAAACACAACTGATCAAGGTGACTTTATTTGCCGTGGCACTCGGACCATCCGATCTGCCCGAGATGGTACATGAAACTAACAGGCACCTAAATTGAGGAAGTAATTTCATACAGGAAACTACTCACAAGGTTGCATAAAACTCTTCGACAACAAACTTGTGAGTAGTTTCCTTTATGAAAATATACTGCGATATCCCGACTATCGTGCCAACTGAAACATGAGGTGGCCTGAGTGTGGCACATTGAGTTGTAGAACATTATAAACGAGAGATTTAGTTGATTCTCTCGTGAAAACCAGACTGAATTGTAAATGAGTCTACTTCTCGAGGAAGTAATTTGTTCCGTGTGCGACTGTCGGATTCAAATTTCTAATGTCCTGTCTCAAGGTTTTTTTCTTACGAAAGCGCAGTAGTGTGTTACGCCGGCGAGATAATCCTCAATTTTCTATTAGGTGACTCTGTGTGAGCTAGACGTCCTATAGCTACCCAGTTTGGCTTTTCTCTTCAGATTCATCATTCTCAGTAGAGCGGAGGAGGTATAACCGAGGTGGAGGAGTGAATTATCAAAACACGGCCTCCACCTTACTCAAGCGAATTGCATTTATTTTCATGTCCGATTGACCTGTATATGTCTTTAAACTGCGTTTAAACGATGCGCACTTGTGTGGCCAGTGCTATGCGAGCCGGAGACGTTGTTGACCTCAATGAAGTAAGCGACCTCAGTGAACTCAGGCTTCCACAAGCTTGAAAAGCTCCGTGAAACCAGATAATGCTAGTTATCGTCTGAGTGAATTTGCCTGGTTTTTCTTTCTACGCCTTCCTTACCTCTGTGACAGCGTTGGCAATTGCGGGTGGATTCGTACAGCAGTGGCTCATGATACGTGATGATGGCCGCTAAGACTGACATGATACAGCTCAATAAGTAGGAATATTGTTCAACACGCCGGAATTTTCGCAGTACTCGGAACCTAATCAGTAGTCTGCGATGAATAAAAATTTGGCGAATAAACTACCCGTTTTTGAAATTTGTGTTCACTGGAAATACCGAGGGAAACAATTCGAAAACCTAAGTGGACATGACAATGTGTAAACTTTACGACCTGTTCTTTACGACGCTTAACTTGGTCCACTAAGATAAGTAGATTTGCAACTCGGATACAATCGTGGAGGAAATTTAGTTACTAAAAGGTGTAAACGCGATTAAATGACCAGCCTGGCCGGTTCACCGAACAGCAACCCTGACCGAATTTAGGGTCAAATCATCGATCGCCAGGCATCTAATCGACCCAGGACATAGAACTGAACTGAACTCATTGTTCCACACCTACCACAAAGCAGTTAGTCACATCGCTACTGGGGTTCCTTGAAGCGAAATTCATTAACCTCTCCAAGCCCATTCTCTACACTCAGAGAGATCTAAGGGTCAATCTGAGTCTGCCTTGGATTTATTGACTGGCCACGTTGTTTCAATCTTAGATAAATGTTCTGAGCTGCGCTGTATTATGGAGTTTATGCTGTCAAACACTTCTTACGATGGAAAAAGAGTGTGCAAAACGGATTCATCTAGCATCCTTTTGTTCTCGCCGCCTTGTTTAAATCTTGTGGATATTTTGGTTTGGTAAACATCAAAACGCATTCCGACCTCTTCAAAGTCTCCGTAAAACCGTGTATGGGTTTGCATCCCATTCGTTTGCAGAACACATTTTCACAGGATTGTCACCCTGTACCCGTTACCAGTACCGCGTAGTCTTGCAAACATCCTCAGATGGTACCAGTGTGGTCGAGTCGGACCTCTTCGAAATAAAAACGTTGCCACAAAGTGAGTCTTGTTGCAGTTAACATGTGGTCAGACATATATCCCGCTTCGTTGAAAGCATACTACACTATAATATGGTATACTATACTATAATAGCACACCATACCATACTTTACTATATAGTACTATATATACTATATATATCGTACTATATTATATTTACGATGTACTATGTAATATACTATACTAATACTATAACATATTACACTGTACTGTACTATGCTACACCTTACCTTACTATACCGTAATATACTGCACCATACAATACCAGCCCATGCTATACTGTAGCGTTCCATAAGATATAACAATGCGACATCATCGCGACTCAGCAAAGTGTATTGATCCACTATGGGGCAAGCTTTCACCTGAAAAATAAGCACCAGTCAAGAATAGAGAATTTTCAACCAGGTACTGCCGCTATCCTGATACCACGAGGTAGTGACTGACCTACTGGTTAACCGATCAATTGGATTTCCTGCTTAAAATTTGATCTGTGAATCCGTTATTATTAACATACACAGATAGACAGATAGATAGATACATAGTTTAACTGGTTGCCTGATCTGTTGATGGATTGATAGATAGAATGCTCCATTGACTGACTGATTGACTGACGGACTGGTTGATCGATCGGTCGATTGATTGATTGATTGACTGAATGAATGATTGATTGTTGATTGATTGATTGATTGATTGATTGATTGCTGATAGGGTGGATGTCGACCTGTTTATCCAACTCGGCAGATAACTTGCGAACACAGCCAATTAACCCACAACCAATAAGCATAACCCAGCTACAAACATTTTAACTCATTAGTGCTTTTCGGGCACTCCCAACCAGTGGACTATTGCAGTTCACCTCCGCACGCTGGAATGTCAGTTTCTTTGATTACTCTTTTACAAAAGAAGATTTTGGGCGACGGTGTGCACTGTTCTGAGGGCATATTCCATCTAGAATCACACAGTCGCGTCTGCCGATTTCGCCAAGCAAATGCCGTAATTTCATCCACAACTCAGATTACTAAATTGAGCACTTATCACAAGCAAATGTTTTAGAACGTTTTTCAGCGAAGCACGATTTCAATTTTGGGGTAAGCGAAAAAATGACGGCCGATTTCAGTCTGAAGTGATACTACTGGGATTCAGCATTTGACCTAATATTGTTTGCAAATCCGATCTGACAACAAGTTCCTTTTTTCTCAAAGTGAATTTTCGTCGATCAGCTTCATTGGTTTCTCTTGTGTTCGGTTGCTCCCTTTCGTTTAGCTCTTGACGGGCCTAGTGGGCTGCGGGCTTCGGTCTCTGGGTCGACCGTTAGTGTGCACTGGGACGCACTTGCATCCGGGACAGCTTGTGGGGTTTCTGAGTACATGGTTACCATGACCCCTTACAACGAAAGCCGTTCCATCATTACTGGCAGAGAAAGTGGAACTTCCATCACACTGGAACTGGAAGAGTGCACTTGGTACGACATCACCGTGAAGGCGAAATTCACAGATGGAGAGGTATGGAGTGAAGAATCGAAACCCATCGTTGTGCAATCATTTTTGAAACGTAAGTGATTCTTGCTGCCTGCACTCGTGGGAAATAATCTGTCAAACTTGTCTTTTAGGCAGAGAACTAGGCCTCTCGTGGGATGCGGGAACCTGCCTGCTTGTGAATTTTATTGACTACTTAACAACATTTACGGCCTTTCTGCTACGTCCTACTTCGCTCTTAGTCAATCCCATCAACCCTGCAGGGGTTCGAACTTCGGGGCTATGGCATGCGAGATGAGCATTTTAACGTTATCTCATTCCCAAACGAGTCTGACTTGTCAAGTCAGACATTGACGTAGAAAAAATCGACTGCGCTAAGGCAAAACGGTAACGCGGTTTGGTGCACATAATGTGCCAACGACATTGTTCATCGGTTTGTTAGCTGAGCTGGTACATCTTAGTGCCAACGTTTCCTCGCCAGTCGAGGTGACATCACTAGTGGAGCATGGCGATGGGTTGATGGCTGAGTATCGCCGAATAGCGTTATGCCTATGTTTAGATACACGTACCGGGGCGGACCTTCGATCACGACTGGCTGTTTGGTTGGTCAGTCCCATCGGTTGGTCTGTTTTCCTGTGTCCTAATTGGTGGATGACCCCGTGACTATCGCCTTTGTTACCCAATCTATCTGCTCCCTGGAGAAGAACATTCATTTGGTTTTACGAGAGACTCAGATGAAACCCGAAACCGATCTTGGGCTGTCAGAGAATATTCAGCAACCTTATGAGTAGTGTATTAGCTAATTCGTTATTTCGTATGGATGATTCCTAGTTCTAGTTTACCCCAGGATTTGTGAGATAATCACTGCTGATGGTTCCCAATGCACATGGCGCAGGGGTCCGTCATCACGGAAAGTTTAGCCTTTATTTCAAGGTGAAATATTCAAAAGAACTCCAAAGCTACTCTTGACCATCTAAAAAATTGAGTAGTTTGTCTGGGAAACAAAAACGACGACGGGAGAAGTCGTCACACAAGAGGCCATTGAATACCGGATCACGTGACTTGAATTGCGTGACTGAGGGGTGGGAGATACGCTATCCATATATTAGCTTCGATGCCTCTGAATAGGTGAGAGCAAATTTCGTCCCGACTTGATTTGGTACGATTGCTGTTTGGCTTACAGAGTTGTACTAAATTAGTAGGTACGTTCGCAGACAAAAAATTTAGGCGACTCACCAGACACCTCGCTTGTCTGTAGTTCCTTACAGTAGTTACCAGGATATCCTCTTATCTACAGTTCACATGGTTCTCACCGTGTGTTTTTCAAAGTTTGACAGGATAGTTCATCTTACAGTTTTTCATTTCTTGTTTATCTGAATTAGTGCAAAAATCCGACATATGGCGGCTAGATGACTACCGTGTAGATCTGGGTATTAATTCCATGTTTTGGGAGATCATTCGTTCATTTCCTAACGTATCGTCCGTACTTTCAGCGTATCCTGTCCCGGATTTTACCATCACAAATCTGATGCCTGGTGTTCAGAAAATCAGTTGGACAGGCAGTATACGGTGGATTCACGAATGCGTGATGAAATACGAAGTTGTCAGGAGCTCAGCTGAAGATCAAAGTAGTTCGGTACAATTCACCATGTTTTCTGGCACACCAGGTAATTTATCTGTCAGATTTTTTTCAATTTGTCAATTTTGTGTATGCGATATTGACAGATCGTTGGTAACCAGGTGCTCTCTGGCTCACTCGCACGCGTCATTTCAAAGGCGAGAAGTAGGGGGTTCGTGGACTTGTCGGAATTTCTGCAAAAGGCTGACCGCCATCATTTTCCTCGTCGACGGAACTGATTTCCGCCTGGTCCGCTTATGCCTCCGCACATTGATCGACCTCTCCACATGGGTCTCATGCGCGCAATTCACTGTCTTTCCTGTGCTATTGGTCGAAATATCTCCCAGATACTGTTGTGTCTCGTTGGACGATCGTGGAACTCTGCATCGGTCCCTTGGCTTCCTGCTCCGCCCACTATGGTATATCAAAAGGCACGGTATATCTAGACAGCCCTTTATGGAGACAAAGGAGAATCAGTACATCTGTATTTTAGGATAATCACAGAGTGCTGAGGTCGTGCCAGAATCTCCGTGAGGGGCGAGAAGCGTCCAGTCAATGATGCTCTACCCGAATTGGCTGGCATTCTGACCAATCAGGGCATGCCTTCGTTTGGTCCGTGTCCTGCAGGTGACACATCCGTCCAAATGATTTGATGATCGGCTATTAGGGACGGCTGGCCTCAGAACAGATACGTCCAGAGTTGTGAAGCTATCCGAATCGCTCTTATGAACGCACTTTATAAGACCACTAAAAAAGGTATTTCCAAGCTGTCATTCGATCAGCTAGAGTAAACATCATGACAACATGTGGCCACCATAAAGGTTGTGTTCGAACAATGCGGTGATACTGAAATGCACCCCACCCAGTGCTACCACGTGGACAAAGGTGCTTGACTCTTTCACCATGGAGCTCCGGTTTACACAAATTACAATCCAATATCGTGTTTAACAAAGTTCACTCAAAATCTTTTTCTTGATTAGTTGTCCGAGAAATTTTCACAAAACTTAACAGTTTCCTGTGAGATTGGGGAGGCTTACAGAGGTTCCATTTTCACAGAGATTCAGCCACTGAAGGAAATTTTAACACTCTTATTCGAAAAGTTACGGATGTTTGAAAATCAACACCAATAAATGTTCACCTTGCTGTACCAATGTCCCACTGTTCGGCACCGTATGCAAGTGGAACTAATCGTGGGCCACTTGTGTGGACTACTCTCCACGGCGTTGAGTGTCTCTTCCGCCGTCGTTAGATGCGTCATCGAGGATAACCGGAACTGTTCCTTACTTCGAAGTAGTGCCTATTTTAATGTGCGGTTCAAAACGAATCCGAGAAGGTTATGAGAAGTCTGTCCCGTTGTCACTATGTGGTTGTCTAAGAAATATGGAGAACCAATCAATCAACGAATCACGGTGTTTCACAAGGCTATCATACTGTGCAAGTTGCATGGATCATTGACGTCTACCCTCTTCCAGTTCCGATGAGAAATGTTTGATTCCACGACTGTTCGCTCGTCCTGTTTCAACCTTCTTCTCCTCAGTTGTTCTGTTCACCTACTATCTCACAGGCTTGCGGAAGATGTGAGCTGCATTCAATCACGTACCACCTATTACTCGCCCTGCCGTGACACGTTTTTTTGT
Source organism: Opisthorchis viverrini (assembly GCF_000715545.1). Taxonomy (NCBI): domain Eukaryota; kingdom Metazoa; phylum Platyhelminthes; class Trematoda; order Opisthorchiida; family Opisthorchiidae; genus Opisthorchis; species Opisthorchis viverrini. The sequence continues at coordinate 235,037 of NW_008752030.1, read as the reverse complement.
CAGCGGAGCTCCACCTGTCCTCTGTGCTTGTCGAACGGAATGTTAAAATTTCAGTTTTACAGCTGAATGTATTCAGTACTAGTAGGGAGGTTGTCTTGACTGTTCACCTTTAGGAGCAAAACATTTCCTGGCTAGCTAATGTGAGTATACATCAGTGAGAATTAAGTTACCTCGAACAGATAGGGAGGACTGCATTCACAAAGCCAATAAACTATTCCCTTCCTCGAAGTGCTAATCACACTGAGGTCCTTGTGAAAACGACACACCTGTTTCTCTGTCATCTTTGTGTTATTTCGCTATCGATTTGCCAAGATCAGTGAACAAGCGGCACATACACGTACACAAGTACATCCTGATTACATCTGCGTTTCTTGAGGTCGTATGGTTGAAAGTCCCCTCTTTCTGATCCCTCCGTAAAGTGCTTTGAATGAGCTGAATAAAACAGTGAAGTATAGTGATGACCTCCTCGCCGACTGTCCAGCCAGTTGCCAAGCTTAGCGAACAGATCAACTACTGCCTGTTTATAGTAGTATATGCATGCACTGCTGGATGAATATTACGAGATAATTCCGTGATGAAATAGTTTCGAGGCGGAAGCTTTTGTGCGGTGCGCTAATGGGTCAACACAAAATTCGAGGTGGTGGATATCCAGTTAGTCTGATTAGGCGTCAATTGCGAAGGGTGTTGGTACCTATAGCGAAACCCAACAGGGAATGGATCGGGACAGCTGTTATTCCATATAAACCAGGGTCATCGGAGGTAATTCGAAGAATTCTAAACACAGCTAATATAAGTGTAGATTTCCAGAGGGGGAACACTCTGCGCTCTGCACTGGTGCAGTTGAAGGATCACCTCCTGTCAAACAGAACCAAGAACTGTATCTACCAAATTAAGTGTAACGACTGTACCAAGGTCTATATAGGACAGACGGCCAGGGAACTACATATCAGAATCGGAGAGCATACTAGAAAAATAAACAGGCCGCCGTGAAACGCAGATGAATATCGAGCGTTATTAAAAGACTCAGCAATCGCGGAACACGCACTGGACACAGGACACAAAATAGACTTAGAAAATGTTGAGGTTTTGAGGCGAGGACTACGGTCCACGCTACACAGACTGATGGACGAGGCGGTAGAAATCGCCAGGCATCCCTTTGTTAACAGAAGATAAGGCGTGGAACTGGCTAGCGTGTGGAGAACGGTCTTGGGTCACTCGAGCTAACACCTGTTTGTGTGCCATTATCAGAGGGACGGGTAGTCATCATCTGGATTCCACTTAATCTTACGCACATCCCCTCACCCCAACTAAATTGTCGCGACATTCACATGTCCACGAAGATCAAAGAAAATCTACCAGTGGCACGCGAGGTGAATCATCAAATGAAGCACTCTGAAGTGGAAGATTAAGGAACAAAAACCGATCGGAACTAAGTTGAAACTCCTCCAACCCATCAATTCAAGATTTTGGCAACCACACTAGCCGACAAGAGCTGGTCTAGTGTGATAATCTGAAGAGGACTTACAGATGAATTCTCCGTCTGTCTTATAACCTGACCAATTTGGTGACCTGTTCCCTTGGACTGATGAAGCTTTTGTGTCAAAAGCGAAACGTTGCTCAAATAAAAAAAAACTAACGATTATTTACCAAGCTTCTCTGAAACGAGAACAGACAGTACTTTTGATTGACGTCCCGGTGGTTCTTTGGAGTATGTTTTTCATTCAGTACACATTCATTTTAACCACATTGGTAATTTTTACAGGTAAAATCATAACTGGCCTGGAACCATGCAAAGAGTATCAGTACACGATGAGAACAGGTTCATATCCTGGTCCTAGTGCAACGGGGGATGGCTTGACCAAGACCCTGATGACAATGCCAGGTAGGTGTATCCTAGTGTTTTACCTCGTAAAGTCATTATTTTTTATGATGCAAACCACTACTCACTACAAAGTGCATGCTTATGCCTGATTGTTGGAGTGAGTCTAGCGCATACTACTGAAGTAGCAGTAACATGCTGTCCTAACGTCGTACGTCCAGATTTGGGCACCATTGCTATAATTTGATCAGGTCAAAATTGTACCCCGTGATATCATACTAAGATAGGGTAATACTAGTCAAGCGTGAGTCGCCTCACAAATCCACTCATAAGTGTTGAGAATTCTGCCCAGTGGTTTATGCCATCCTCGATTTGGAACTCTTGACAAGTTGGCTGGGATGCCCAGGGAAGTTGAGCTGTCGTCTTTCGAACGGTTCAGTAGAGTACCCGTTGCACTGGTGTTCGTACCAAACTTGGGGACTGTGCATACTTGGTGAACCAAAAAACCGATCAGCAAATTCACGAGTGCTCTTCTTCGTGAAAATTCACTGCGCTATCTTGGACATTGTACCAGTGTGACAACAGTGATACTATTGATGAAAGGGTATGCGAGTAGTATGTCTTCTAGTAAACCCGTTTTGCGTCGCTTGAAAAGTGAGATCTATTGCGGAATTTGTGGAGTCGCTTTGTAGCATTTGCTTGAATTTGAGCAACAGTCGATGAATACCCAGGAATGTTCAGAAAGACGTGTTCGAGGAGAAGATGGATATTCAGGTTTTGTAAACAACATGCACCTGAGAGTTTTGCTTCCCTGGCCAATAGTCTGTAACTGTTCAGTCGACAGTTTCTAATAAATAACTCCGCAGCAAGGGCTTTTTCGCTTTCAGCAGTTAGCGATCTTCGTGCAGCACGTTCGTAGGTCATAAACAAGAGATTTAGTTGTGATTCAGTTCAGTTTGCCGCTAAAACCAAATTAGTTTTCCAGTGGGTGCATTTGACAAATTTCGTCCAATTTCGGGTTCAACCAGAACATAAATATACGAGGAATCTGCGTATTTGACGGCACCCAATGAGGGCCGCACACAAGAGTTTTCAGTAGCCATGTAAGTAGCGTATGGCGTCTACATAATGAATTGCGATAGCTCAGATATCGTACAGACTGAAATGCCTGGTGGAGCATATCAAATTGAAGCAGAGCACCATAAACGAGATTCAGTTGAGGCTTCTGTCGAAAACAAATTCGTGTGCAAATGAGAGTGCTTATTAAAAACCGTCCAATCTGGGTCCATCATAGGATTTTTGGAAGCTCAGGGACTGCGCTTATCTGACGAGCCTCAAGACGAGAAAAACCGGTTGCAGGCTAGTCAAGCGTTTTCAGCAACCGTGTGAGTAGTAATGTATCTTTCGTCACATTTGTTTCCACCTACAGTCAAACCTTGGACCCAAAGTGAGTGAACTGCTGGTCTGTGAAGAACGAGTGAACTATGTTCGAGGTAGGCCATACACAGTTTAGCCTCATTCTGTTATATGAATCACCAGCGGCACATTCATGATGATGTGCACTTCACTGCATCTCCGCCAAGGTACGTCAGGGTTAACTGACACAAAAATCCAAACGCTACTGTTTTTGCTCTGTTCTATGTGAAATCCCAATGAATTTTCAACCGCCACAATAAATACATGCAGAGTCAGCATTTGTTTCGGAAATCACGTGATGGGCCTGCTTGGAAGGCGCCTGGAACACAGGTGACTGGAGGCAGGAACTGACCAGGAGACGAATTTATGCTTTACTATTTCACACTGTTTGACTTTTCAATTTGTTCAGCAAGCCTTGTTCCCAATGATGTCCGTGCAAGTGCCATTTCGTTTGACACTGTTCGAGTTACCTGGTCTGGTCTGGCGTGTTCTGTTTCGGGTGCCACTTACACCGTGAAGGCCCAGCCAACAGCAAAAGGGCGGTCAACAAAACAGGCAATAATTACAGAGGAACAACTTCAAGCAGGGTTCGTAGAACTCGCGATTGAGCCGTGCACGCTCTATGCAGTATACATGGACATAGATACCTTCGGGAATCAGTACAGGTCTCAAGTTTCAATGATAACCTCAATGGACGACTGTAAGTTACTTTGTTTTCCTAGTGTCGAAAAACGGTGCCAAACGGGAGACATATCTGTAATGGGTTTTTCTTGAGCCTCAGAAAACAAGCTGTTCAGTTTACTACCAGTGTAACGGTGATACTACTGATGGGGGGCATGTGAGTAGTATGTTTTCTCGTAAATCCTCTTTGTGTATCTTGAAAAGGGAGATCTATTGCGGAATCTTTGGAGCCGCTTTGTAAAATTTGCTTGCATTTGAGTAACAGTCAATAAACATCCAGGAAAATTAAGGAAGATGCATTCAAGAGAAGATGGATGTTCAGTTTTTTTAAAATAAGATGCATATGAGAGTTTTGCTTCACTATCCATCAGTCTGTAACTGGTCAGTTGACATTTTCTAATAAGTAACTTCGCAGCAAGGGCCTTCTTCCCTTCACCAGTAGGCTTGGTTAGCGGGTCGCAAACACAAGGCCTTTGAAATCAGCTTATCATTGCAGAAACTGCCTCAAGTCGTTTCTTCATCGCAGCCCCTTTGAAGTTTGAACTCCATGGCCGAATGAGGCCGATGCACTAGGGAATTGATCTGACTTTGCTCCGTAAACAAATTTCATCCGTCAGATTGATATCATCTGGTTCTTACTGGTTTGGCCACATTCCTAGTTAATTTCATTGACGTAAGGCACTCGTTTTTGGCTTTGTGCTCACGAGCGCTGAGCAACGTCACGTGATCAGTCAGGTGAGTAGTGATCAGCGCCACGCACTTCGGCTTTTTTTGTGCGTAATCTGACTTACAGATTCTGAGGAAGTGAGGGTTTCACTGTCTGACATTTGATTCACTTGTGAGAGGAGTTTTAAAACGTGATCAGATAAAAAATAACCATGGTCCTACAGCAAACAGCTTTCCGAAACGATATCCCGCAACCAAGTTCCCCATAAACGTCGCCCTTCTTGGGGCTCATCAGGTAGGCGCAGTCCCCGAGTCCCCGTCAATTTTTACGTTCTACCTGAATCCGAATTGAACGAAATTGGCGAAATACACTCATTTACGAAAAAATTTGGTTTTGTGATAGACTCACCTGAAACCCAGCTGAATCTCTCTTTTGTGATGTTTCTAAGAAGAATTTTCAGCGACCTTCTGAGTAATGTATTACGTCTATACATGTATTTGCGATATCTCGAGTACCGTACCAACTGAAACATAAGACGGCCTGGTGCAGGACCTTCAGTTGCTTAGAAACTTCATAAACGAGAAATTCAACTTGGTTCAGGTGAGTCTTCCACAAATGAGTGTATTTCGGGTTTTGTCACTGTATCTCAAGTTGCTCACATTGTTTGATCTGTAGGAAGGACGAGCGCAAAAATGGCGGGCCATTAATACGGGTACAGGTATCTCTGACAGCCCGATTCCATTTCAATTGAGTGCATTCCTCGTGTGAACGGCCTGTATATGTTCGCTTATTTCCATTGAAGTTAGTCGGCACTCTCATATCAGGCGTTAGCAGACAACCTGGCCCAATAAACCCTATTGGTTTCTGTGGCATCTTGCTCACGTGATGTGTTAAGCCTGTCATGTGTTGAGGACCCGGCCCCGGATTTTCCCCTGTAGTTGACGCGTTGAGCATTCGGACATTGACAATACATGCAACACAAGTGAACCTATCGCAGTTGTCCCCAGGTCAGTTTTAGACTCATTTAATACCGTGTGGATGTAGAAGGCCTTCTCAATATGACTTGAGACAGGCCAGGATAACCTCATGTCGGCCTGTGTGTGCTATCGTCCTCTTGTTAATGAGACAGGTGAAGATGCCTATGACTTGGTTCCTCGAGTGTGCGGTGTGTCGGAACATCTTGACTGAGTGTACGAGCTGAGCCGTACATTTGCCCCCCCCCCGTTGTTCTTCCGGTGTTGTAATGCTTGTGGGATTTCGTCTCTCAGGTACGCAGTTGGAGGAAGCTGTGTGAGCTGAGTTTAATCTTACAGGTTCGCTTCAGCCGATGGAAAGTACATTTCTCGCAGGGCGCATACGATTCGTGTGTTTGGACAAGCAATGAAGGTCACCGGACGTCATGGTAACGGATAACTGGATGTTTGTGCAATGTCAGAACCTTCAGTTGGTGACTTCCTGTACGGCTTCTCCCAAGTTATTCGACCACCGGAACTAAAACGTACCAACTATTCTCGTTTGGTGCTTTTGACCAGACCAAGTATAACTCCTGAAGCTCGAAAGGTCTGAAAGGATTCTGAAAGCGTTTGAATGGCTTCAACGGACTTTTTTTGCAGACTCTTCAAACCATTCAATACAGCCACCCACGAAGTAGTTTGAGTGCCTCGTCCAGACTGCTCAGAGAAAATACGACAAAAGTTTCATTATTCCAAAAACGTTTTCCCGGAAAACCAGTTTTTTGTGTTTCAATAAGGAAAACGTGACAGACATGAAAACCTCTCCAACTCGGAATTACTTCATATGGACCTGAACAATGGGCAAGCTGAGCACGAATCCAGTGTGTCTCTTGCCTCTATTTAATTGAAAATATCAAAACGGTTTCAAAAGCAGGACTAATCGTGGGACATTGAACTGCACGGCGCACTTACCGTTCGAACGAGTGAGATGAAAGTCAAGATTCAGGTGTAGAAAATATTTCATCATTCAACTGTAACGCACTTTCGGTGTCTAACTGCCACCCCGCCCGAAGTAAGCACGAGGGCTGAACTACTGCCAGATTGCTCAAGCCTGGATCGAGGAAGTCGAAAGGCAGAGGATGGGTTCGAACCACGGACATTCCGGTCAGTAACTTCACGCTCTAACCACTGGGACAAATGCAACGCTCTACTCTTGAGGTTACAATTTGGGTTCATGTGGAACATGGAGTTGAGAGAAATTTGGGGACTCTGTCTACCTCCCAAGAAGGGCGAAATCGGTCGCGGGCTGTCGAAGATTTTTTTAGCAACCTTATGAGTAGTGTCCTCACTTTTAGGCAACACATTGTGGTATCTCGAATCTAGTACCAACTGAATGACTGGGCGGTATTGTGCGGCACATTGAATTGCTCAGTAACATCATAAACGGGAGATTTTGCTTGGTCCACGTGAGTCTATTGTCAAAAACAAATTGGTGTGTATTTCGCTAAAATTTCGTACAGATTACTGAATACGTAAATTGAGGCGATGTGACGTTTGAGACCCAGATCACAAGTTTTGTAGTACGGCGAAAAACCGCCACTAGGTTCATTTGAGTCGATATTCAGTACATCAGCTCTGTGTTTTTTACAATGCCAAAAACGATGACCTGAGTGAGGTGTCTTGGGATTCCTTCAACATGGAATAATTTCAACCAAGGAGTGACACAAATGGCTCCGCAAGACATTGCATTTTAGGAGATGAATTCCGCACTGTTTGCAACAGAAGACCGATTCACTTATATCGGACTAATGAGAGGCGAAGATGTGGGTATGAAAACCGGATAGAATAGCTTTACCTGAAGCTGCTCCATTAAAGTTCACTGAATGAGCGGTGTTCAGTGCCCACAGTCCATGTGATTACTAATCCACGTGATTAACAAAGTCCGACGCCTTGTTGAATAAAATGTCAGAAGGGTATACGCGTGACAGAGTAGAATTCCTTTGGCTAAGATCAACTTTTCGGACAGAACTGTGGCACAAGGTAGTTCTCGTAAACAAGGAAACGTTGTGAGGTAGCCGGATTTTGAAGAAATATCGTTCAGCTGTAGAACCCTCTCGGCGCTACATGCCACCCGAAGGAAGCACGAGGACTGGGATGCTGCCAGGTTGCCCAAACCCATATAGGGGATATCGAGAGGCAGAGGTCGGGTTCGAAC
>NW_008752030.1:215751-226492 GCF_000715545.1 Opisthorchis viverrini | reverse complement strand
CGGATAACTGGATGTTTGTGCAATGTCAGAACCTTCAGTTGGTGACTTCCTGTACGGCTTCTCCCAAGTTATTCGACCACCGGAACTAAAACGTACCAACTATTCTCGTTTGGTGCTTTTGACCAGACCAAGTATAACTCCTGAAGCTCGAAAGGTCTGAAAGGATTCTGAAAGCGTTTGAATGGCTTCAACGGACTTTTTTTGCAGACTCTTCAAACCATTCAATACAGCCACCCACGAAGTAGTTTGAGTGCCTCGTCCAGACTGCTCAGAGAAAATACGACAAAAGTTTCATTATTCCAAAAACGTTTTCCCGGAAAACCAGTTTTTTGTGTTTCAATAAGGAAAACGTGACAGACATGAAAACCTCTCCAACTCGGAATTACTTCATATGGACCTGAACAATGGGCAAGCTGAGCACGAATCCAGTGTGTCTCTTGCCTCTATTTAATTGAAAATATCAAAACGGTTTCAAAAGCAGGACTAATCGTGGGACATTGAACTGCACGGCGCACTTACCGTTCGAACGAGTGAGATGAAAGTCAAGATTCAGGTGTAGAAAATATTTCATCATTCAACTGTAACGCACTTTCGGTGTCTAACTGCCACCCCGCCCGAAGTAAGCACGAGGGCTGAACTACTGCCAGATTGCTCAAGCCTGGACAGAGGAAGTCGAAAGGCAGAGGATGGGTTCGAACCACGGACATTCCGGTCAGTAACTTCACGCTCTAACCACTGGGACAAATGCAACGCTCTACTCTTGAGGTTACAATTTGGGTTCATGTGGAACATGGAGTTGAGAGAAATTTGGGGACTCTGTCTACCTCCCAAGAAGGGCGAAATCGGTCGCGGGCTGTCGAAGATTTTTTTAGCAACCTTATGAGTAGTGTCCTCACTTTTAGGCAACACATTGTGGTATCTCGAATCTAGTACCAACTGAATGACTGGGCGGTATTGTGCGGCACATTGAATTGCTCAGTAACATCATAAACGGGAGATTTTGCTTGGTCCACGTGAGTCTATTGTCAAAAACAAATTGGTGTGTATTTCGCTAAAATTTCGTACAGATTACTGAATACGTAAATTGAGGCGATGTGACGTTTGAGACCCAGATCACAAGTTTTGTAGTACGGCGAAAAACCGCCACTAGGTTCATTTGAGTCGATATTCAGTACATCAGCTCTGTGTTTTTTACAATGCCAAAAACGATGACCTGAGTGAGGTGTCTTGGGATTCCTTCAACATGGAATAATTTCAACCAAGGAGTGACACAAATGGCTCCGCAAGACATTGCATTTTAGGAGATGAATTCCGCACTGTTTGCAACAGAAGACCGATTCACTTATATCGGACTAATGAGAGGCGAAGATGTGGGTATGAAAACCGGATAGAATAGCTTTACCTGAAGCTGCTCCATTAAAGTTCACTGAATGAGCGGTGTTCAGTGCCCACAGTCCATTTAATTACTAATCCACGTGATTAACAAAGTCCGACGCCTTGTTGAATAAAATGTCAGAAGGGTATACGCGTGACAGAGTAGAATCCTTTGGCTTAAGATCAACTTTTCGGACAGAACTGTGGCACAAGGTAGTTCTCGTAAACAAGGAAACGTTGTGAGGTAGCCGGATTTTGAAGAAATATCGTTCAGCTGTAGAACCCTCTCGGCGCTACATGCCACCCGAAGGAAGCACGAGGACTGGGATGCTGCCAGGTTGCCCAAACCCATATAGTGGATGTCGAGAGGCAGAGGTCGGGTTCGAACGACAGACCTTCCAGTTATTGAATTCGTGACCGGATCTACTGATTATTGATGTGGCACGGAGTAACTTTTGCATTTGTTTTACGAGGGTGACTGACTGCTTGGATGGGACGTATTCGATGGTTGAAAACGCACTACGTCGCGACGGAAAAGACAGTGAATACGGAGACATTTCCCGCAGTGTTTAGCATGCAGAACCTATCAAAGTTTCTGAATACGAACCCGGTAAAACGTCTTTATGAATTAACAGCATAGTCTGTTTACAGAAAGAGCCGGTTTCTTCACTCCAATGAATGGCAAAGTGACTCGGTAGGATTCGACATTAAGAGGTACACAACTTTTGCACTTGTGTACTTTCTGAAGCCGAAAAGCATTATGCAACTACCTTGTCAATGCCGATTCCCAAATGACTGCACACCTCTCGGAGTTTTCAACTGAATATATCTACACCTCTCAATAATGCACACAAATGTCTGGCGCTGTCAGTAGAAAGCTAACCTATGAAGCGCGCCCCCCCTACGCAAGAATATAATTGGTCAACAGCGTTGCTGAGTACAAATGAGTACTTTTCCTAGGTGTTATTGGACCATCAAAAGATTAAATCCATTTAATTTAGATCGTTCCAACCGGTTCTTTTCCAACCTTTCAACCTTTTCAAACTTCTACTAGTTGCTAACATACCTGCACCAAACGTCTACGTGTTGAATGTCAAGCCTGGAATTCAGAGAGTCAGTTGGGACGATCTGAGTGGACAGACAATTTGTGATTACCTCTATGTGGTCACGCAAACAAACAAAAGGAATAACACGGTATACATCCGTCGTACAACGGCAACAGGTGCGTTTCTGAGGTAGATTTGATTCGCTTTCTCTAGCCCATTTTGCGAAAGTTAACAAGTCTGGTAGGTTGCGTGTTTTTCATCTATCACGAGAGAACCAGGAAAACGCCGTCATTGACAATCGATCTTTTGTTTTGCTCTGATAGGTGAATACGTAATAACACGTGATAGCACGGTCTTGTTCATAACACCTACCTGGTGCCGTTCAAACTTCAATGTGTTGCACTAAACGGATCCGTTTTTCTTGGGTACCCAATTAACGAAGAATTTCAAACCTGACGTCAGGGAACCTGCGTCAGTTTGGAAGGGGTATTTCCGGGCATTCAAGCCCTTAATTGTCGTTATGGCACTCCGATGTAGACATCATTGAGTCCACTCGCACTTGATGACTTTACAAAGGTGACACAGAGGTAGATGTATGGGTGATATTGGAATGTCTTAATTCTGCTGCGTCCAGCGTAGAGTAGTGGTGACACGCTCGTATCGGATGTCAGATGTCCGGAGTTCAAACTCCGGCATGGCGTAGGATACGCACTGCCGGTGAGTTCCACTAAGTCCACTGCTCTTCCTATTTGGTATGAACTCACTGGAATAAATGCCCAGGATAGGAGGACGATTGTTCGGTTGAAACTGATGCCAACGTGAATTCTACTAGTTCCACAACGACCAAAAACCTATACTTTACTTTGCTTTCAGACAAGTCAAACTGGATGACTAGTTTCTTTCAGCATAGCTATCGGATTGCTAGGCTTCTCGGGCGGACCAACCTACCTTACTGCGTGTTATATCTGCTGATTCGCTAATCTGTGGTATCTGCTGCTGACCCGCACCAGGGTCTAATGCCAAAGAAAAAAGACTCACAGAAGGAAACACAACCGCTATATCCCGAACAAGCGAGTGCGAGAGCGTGAGTGCGTGCGAGTGCCTTGTGTACAACGGTCTCAAGCTATTTATTGGAGGGACACTGTCTGAACTCGATCCAATGCCGACGCACATGTCTAGTTTTGGTACGAGGCTGTGAGGCGCTGCATATTGAGGTGGTGTTGTCTGTCTGGTCAACATCTAGCGGAGCTGAGAGTCTCGTTAGTTTTCGGGCATTCAGGGGTTGATTTCAGGAAGCTAACCTTCCTGATACTGTGTCACGTGGTATTCTCACTAGTTTGTACTCAATAATAACGCAACCGTCACATCTAGTAAGCCATCTCGTCTTTGTGGAGTTTCATTTACTGAACTTTCCAACGCATTTCGTTCTTCCTGTCGCGGGAGAATCGATAAGGTTTAATAATTTTCCTTCTTACAAAAGATGCAAAATTCCAGTAGCACTCAAGAATCCGTTTTCCCTGTTGCTCATTGGCCCCGGTAATGCAACTGCGATCCACAAACTGTGGTTAGGTGAGGCTACAAACAATGGAGTTCGGTTTACTTTCGATTCGAATCAGCTCTGACGAATAGTACACGAACTGTCAATCGTGGGCTGCATTTTGAACTATTCCTTGACGTCACAGTTTGTTCATCACCGTCCACTTGGAAATCAGACCAACTTATTTCAGTAGTAATACTTTTGTAGTCCTAAAATGCGTAGAGTTTATCAACAATAACGTACAGTAAACTGGGTTTTGGGTAAGTTAAGCTGAGAGCCCATAATTAAGGACACTGCTTAAGTCAGCACTATTCACGGGCGACTGTTCACCAATAGGCAAGTTATCAAGATCAGATCAAGAACTGAGAAACACCAAATCAAAAAAGTCTGCTGATTCTAAGTTCAACATCACTCATTGCCAACAGGAATCCGTTGAGTGGAATCGTACGATTGATGAGTGGGGTCAGTATGCACCGGTGTGGCAAACTGATAGGCAATATTCGGTCAGTGTGGAGGGCTGCAGACCGTATGCAACATTTCTGAGAGGCACTCGTTAGACGGGTAGAGACGATTCGGGCTCCTGGCAACAGTATATCGTGACCCTCCAAAGGCAGTGACAGAATGATGGTCGATTCCTCGCTTTATTTAAAAATGGTCCATTCACGATGAATGACGCGCGTGTTTCTCGTGTTTTTGCGACCATGGAGAGAAACATGTAGACGCAATCTGCCTGGATCCTCAATAGGAGTGCACGGATTTGTTCTAAGGTTTGTTTGCGGTACTTTGTGTGATCCCCTCAGTGAGTTTTAGCCGAGCTCCACCCCGTAGACACCAAAGTAATTTGCAAATCACTACATATGACCAATAAGACGTCCAACCTGTAGACCGTATTTTCACTTCATTTCTGGTTCCGAAATCTTGTTCCACAGAGAAATTGATTTACTAAAGTTGTCTTTTTTTCTTGCTTTGTTCCAGAAAAACTCTTTGTCCAGCTAGAACCATGCACGGAATACGAGTACACGGTCCACATTCAGCGGAGGAAGCTCGAATCCGCCGGACCGAAATCAACCCCCGTGAGGCTAGTTAGCAAGGCAACAAGTAAGTCCGATAGACTGGGGTCACGCTTCTCCGGTTTCCACGTCGGTCAAACTACGTGCTAATTTCGTAATGCACTGCTCAAAAGGTTGCTGAGAACTAGTCTGCTTTTTCGAGAGACTCACCTGGAACCCAGCTGAATCTCGGTTTTGATATTCCCAGGCAACTGAATGTGCTGCACCAGGTCGCCTCATGTTTCAGTCGCTACGATATTCGAGATATCGCAACACATGTATATTTTGTGATGCACTACTCACAAGGTTGCTGAATACTCCTCGACAGCCCACGACCGGTTTCGCCCTTCTTCTGGTGCAGCACATTCAGATGCTTGAAAATGTCATAAATGGGAGATTCAGCTAGGTTCCAGTTGAGTCTCTCCAAAAACCAAATTAGTTTGCAAATGAGTGTATATTCGATAAGTACGTGCTGATTTCGTTCGGTTTCATACGGTTGATTTGCGGGTGCGTAAGTGGTCAAACTCCACAGCAGTAACATTTCAGGTCCTGACCTACAATGGCCTGCTGAATTGCCACTGCGTTTTTCTGATTAAGACCTCTTACATTAGCTCAACATAGGCGGTGGTAGTTTGAAAGCACACTTATCAGTAGTATCCAACCAAAAGCTAGAAAGCCAGTTACAGTGTGACACGTGTGTTCACCGTCCGAAATGTTTGACTGTCTTTATTACGTGTTAGTAACTTGAGGAGCTCCGGAAATTCTGTTTTTCATCCCTCCAAAAAATGGAAACCTTTCGTGGCAGAATACTCCTCTTCATTATGGTACCGGAAAGTTCCCAGTGTATTTGAGATCCAGGTCGTTCTAGACTGTTTGTAGTGCGAAAATCAAGCGCAAGCCAAGAATTTTCCTGCTAAGCTATCTGGACTGAAACAATTACACCAAACTATATGCTTCTCAGATCCTCGGAAGTGAACCGGAAAACCTGTTTACAGACCAAAGCGCCTTTCCAATCGAGGCCTTTTTCCCTAAGTAAGTTCCGTCAGATGAACTTGTGTTGGATTAGCCGCTCGTCTTTTGACTAGAGCATACAACCTGCTGACCTTAGGACAACCCACTCTTCCACGGTTCTCGCTGGTGCCTTTGAGGTAAGCAATTAGGGGGCAGCCAGACAGATTCTGATAAGCAAAAAGCAGAAGAATTAGAGTTTTACCTATTTAATTTCAGTTACCATCTTACCCAACCCATGTCGAAAAGCCGAGAAGCACCGCTGAGCTGTTTTATCGTCATTGAGGATCAGCAACAGTACGAGTCCGACGAAAGTCGGGAAGTTTTGAACACGCGATCTTCAACCAGTGGTTCAACACTTGACCGGTCGGCCACGGTCGGCTGAACAGTGGTGTGATTATCTCTCACTCAGACAGGATATAGCACCACTCATCCATCAGTCAAAGGAACCATATCACCTGGTCATGTATTGACCAGTTCTTCGAGTAACAACTTCACGTCCAGTGTAATTAGTACTATTTTGAGCTACTTACAAGTTGATAGTAGTGTAATAGAAATGGGCAATAGGCAGGCGGTTTCAGTGTAAATGTGGCACGTTCTCGGAACACCCAGGCACACAAGGTCTTACTGGACTAGACGGAATTGGTCATTTGATATACTTGATTGTGAACTCCCCAGAATGATCACATCAAGCTATGATGATTGTCTCAAAGCGGATATTAAAGTATAGTAAGTATATATATTAAGTATATTAAAGCGGATATTAAAGTTTTCATCAACCGGAAATTGCTCAATTTCCGCTCCAGTCTGTATACATGGGCGGAGTAGATGAAGAAACTGGTGAACATCAGACACTAATAAAGTGTAGTTTTGTGCGACCTTATTGATCTGCACGCCGTCGGAAAAAGTCTACACTTGGGAAGTATAAACCATTCAGGTTTCGCGATCCTAACGTTGGGGAGGGTAGGTAAGCACCCGGATTAACCTACAAGCAGCGGGCCTAACTACCAAGGGTAGTTTTCAGAAGAACGCATTCTGTCTAATACGAGCATACATGTACAACGCGTCAAAAAATAACAGACAACCTCCTTCACCAACACCGCAAACCATAGACCTGTCAGGATCCATCACGTATCACAATATTCAGTAGATTTTCAGTACTCAGTTCACAAATAGTTTTGAAGTTGTTTTCGCGCGTTCGCTGATGAAGTGAATCATGTTTTGTATGCAGAACCACGCACACCCAATCTCCTTACTGTCAGCACAATGGGCCCCACAGACGTGTCACTGACATGGACGGCACCTGAACCTCCAGGGGATTGCCGCATCACTGGTTTTGTTATAACTGCTCAGCCTACGAGCGCTACCAAGGAGACAGTAACAGCGGTTGTGTCGGGAGAAGTCAGAAGTGCCATGCTCACCGTTGACCAATGTACTCTCTACGCGGTATTTTTGCAAAGCAAATACGGCGAAGACGTATTCAGCGAAAAGACAGACTTCAAAACGATTTCGTCCCAATCCGAAGGTAGGTTATTTTCATGCAACACGTATAGACTCATTCTTAGATTTGTCTGATACCTCATACCTGAGCTTTAAATCTTACAAAGTAATCAAAGTTGCCCTTAGGATATACTGCCTCCACTGCATGTTCTCATATGTATGTTCAAGCATCTTGACATCCTGCTTAGCGAATAGTCCTCGAAGCTGCGTAGATCGATAAATATTGCTTCGATGCTTTCACATTAGGCCGGGTAACCATAAAATTGTGGTCGATAGATCACCTGGCCGTAAAAATTCATACTCATTTGCGAATTAGACCGGTGTTAACGGGCGGTAACTTGATTCCTCGTCCATGATAACCTTCAACTGGGTATGCAGCAGGTAGGCCAACTCACGTTTGAGTTGCGCTGCTATTCAACATATTCAAGTGTTTCTTTGACCAACACAAGGTCGCTGAAAACGTAAAATTTGGTGTTCAAGTGCGAAGGAGGATTTAAGATGCTCTAGAGGTAACTAAGAGGTTGTTACTGGCAGACACGATACTCGGGGAACGGAGACAGCTCTCGGTGAATGAAATAGTTGAGGGCATAAGGGTGTGTTTGAATCTTGATCAGTTTGTTTTTGACAAAACTGTTTACTCGCAAGAACAGGATTTTGCAATGGGATCTCCAATATCCACATTTTTAGCTAATATTCATATGGAGGACTTCGAACAAATAGCTTTGGTCGGATATCATTGTCCATAGAAAGTTTTTTCGCGTTTTGTTTGCGACACCTTTGATGTTATCAAACGAGATAACGTGAACAGCTTTCACGACTGTCTCAATAGTTTAAACCCACACATCAAGTTTAGCATGGAAATAAATTCTACCTCGGGCACATTACACTTTCTGACTGTATAACACATAAGATTGGTGGGAAATTAAAAACTACTATCTAACAGAAACCAACAGACATAGGAACCGTCCAAAGCTATTGATCAGCACACTCAAAGTCCGTGTACGCCAGTATTTTCTCATCGATGTTTCGTCGAGTCAGAACGCTGTGCACAGAAGAGACCCACCAAACAGCAGCTTAAATTGAGATTGCCAACAAACTTCAAGAAATAGGATACCCAGTGAGTTTGATTGAGCGTCAACTAAGAAAGATGTTGGCTCCAGTAAGGAATGGATTGGCACAGCAGTCATTCCATATAAAGCAGGGACATCGGAGGTTGTTTTGAAGACTGTTTAAACTTAGCCAACATTCGATTAGTCTTTCAGAAGGGAAAAACGCTACGCTCAGTTTTGGTCCAACTGAAAGATCCCTTGCTGGTTGAAAGGACCATGGACTGCGGGTATGAAATTAACTGCAACGATTGCACTAAGGTTTACATAAGACAAACTGCCAGGGAATTGCACACCCGAATTGGTGAGCATAAATGAAGGATTAACAAACTACCAAGGAATACAGAAGAATACCAAAGGCTGGTTAAGGACTCAGCGATGGCACGGGATATAGAATAGATCTGGAGAATGTGGAAGTCTTAAGACGGAGACTGCGATTCACACCACAACGGCTGATAGCCGAGGCGGTGGAAATTACTAAGCATCACAGCGTGAGTAGAATGGAGGGTGTGGAGCTGGTGAGCGTATGGAAAGCGGTTTTAGATAAGCCGAGTTGACACGTGACGGTGTGGTTGTTAATCCGCGTAGAATCAAAATCAAAAACAGAGGGTGGGTGTGGAAATCCCAACCCGATCAAAGTTCACAGCATCCCTCTTACACAACTATGTTAGCACCAGCTCACCCTCACAGACTGACAGAAGGTTCAGACGAAGTTCAAGAGGGACCATCAAATGGACCGAACCAGAAGAACTAGACCCTAGACTGGACCCAAACACATGTAGGTTTCCCCACCGACCCAACACTTGTTCAACCACTCTAACACACTAAAATCCCTCGGCCCACATCCAACAGAGATTTAGCTTGACTTAGCTGATTGGTTCTCCTTCCGCCTCATTAAATTTCGACCAACCTCGTAACCTAATCACTTGACCTGACGAAGTTTTTGTGTGAAAAGCGAAACGTTGCCCAGCAATAAATCTACCGATTGTCACCAAAATTTTTGAAAAACGATAAGATTTATGAATCTTTAAAGTGAAAACAGCGTAGTGGAATAAGACGCCACATTCTAAGGCTTTGTCACCCCTTTTCAAGGGCTTCTGCAATTAAAGTTGTGAGAAACCTGCCTACCGGCCCCCAGGAAGAGCCCATCCTCGAGTCTGTGGCTGAAGACTTCTCTTAGGAAAGATGTAACAACGAAGGCGCTATTGACGGGGAATTGTTAGACATGTAGGACTGGGTTACCGTCAGAATGAATATGGCTAGGTGAATCCCACAATCTGTGTATTTGAGGTTAAAAACGGGTTCAGCTGTGAGACGAAAAAAGTGCCTTTGCCAGCACATTATGGTCATCTATCCCACCACATCGTTGAGGCAAGATGTTGTGGTAGACTGCATTCTAAAACTAATCTCGAAAGCCGCACCCGTTCAGACGATATGGTGCGTGCTGGAAGGTCGCACCAATCTGAATGGAAAACGCTGCCTAATGCTATAATCTCAGCGTTTTTTGGTACGTCCAACGGACTAGGCAACACATCCGTATGAAAAGGAAGGCATATGACTCTTTTGGGCATTGATGGAAACATGGTCTTTCAGGTTTTCGCGCTACAGTGAGGGTTTACACTTCGCCAGACTGTATTAATATGCGGATTTCATTTTTTTCCTAGTCCCTGGGCTCCCAACCAACGTGACAATCACGAAAAACTCACCACACAAGCAAATCATGGTCTGGTCTGCACCAGTTGAACCTTATACCTGTGAGCACACGTACGAAATCGAACAGGTGGAATTTCTGCCCACTGGAGAAAACAAGCGGAGCGTTTCTCTTCCACCAACTTTTCGAAGTAGGTGATGAATCGACGATTCTCTTTTTCAAACAAAAAACTACCTGTGAGCGTACGAAATCGAACAGGTGGAATTTCTGCCCACTGGAGAAAACAAGCGGAGCGTTTCTCTTCCACCAACTTTTCGAAGTAAGTAATGAATCGACGATTCTCTTTTTCAAACATGAAAAACCGTTTCTCGGGATATATATATATATATATATATATATATATATATATATATATATATTTTTGTTTGTATATATACACAGAGATATTGTGGAGTACAAAAAAAAAGATG
>NW_008752030.1:185849-213865 GCF_000715545.1 Opisthorchis viverrini | reverse complement strand
GATATATATATATATATTTGAATGATTTTCGAGAATCATGTTGGTTTTGGTGTTCTCAAACAAACAGAACCTGGTTCATGTTTGTCCGGATATGTAATATAACTATCAAAAAGACGGAAAAATGTAATGCAATCTATGAAGGTCACTGGATAAGAATGGCTTGCTAAATTTCCACCCAAATGAATCTCTCCTGCATGAATTCCCGTACCAGAGAGCGGTGAAAAAATCTGTCTGAGAACTGTCACTAATATTCTAAGACAGGGAGGTTTTTACACATTTCGGTTGAGCAACAAAGCACGGCAAATGTAATTATACCGGTGCTGCATCCGCTGACTGAAGGTTTTTTCTGACAGGTCACATATTTCAATCGCTGAAATCTTGGACGAGATACTCATACAGAATTAGAATCGTCGGACAACCGGGAGACAAGGTCGGGCCGTATACCGAGGCAGTCGAACGAGTCACGGAACCAGATCGTAAGTTCTTTCCTCTATCTGGTGGAATTTTCGACACCCTGGGCTGCTACACAGTCCCTATATGCTTACTGGCGTCTCATCTTTTATCCCATAGGAGATGAAGCCAAGTTGGTGGCTGGCCTAATGCAAGCAGTCGGCGCAACCAAGTACACCATCGCCCTAGACCTGCATCTGACCAGACTGCCTCCAGTGCCGCACCTTCAATCATTGTCTTTGCTTGTCCAGCCCCAACACGAACAAACACAAGTTGAGCATGAATCGGTCATTTTGGAGAACAGTTTGATGCAAAACAATACGCAGGTAAGACCAGCGTAGTAGTTCTTGATAAACACGGTATTCGTTTCCGCTTGGATGTCATTCGTTTGGTTTTTGATTACAATACTTCCCATCTGAAAGACCCTGTCTGCAGTGTTCGTCAAACTCTGTGCGCTTAACAAGACAGCGAACATGCCCCTTGTATAGACACGAAAATATGGTGTGCCTGATTCCATTGGCTACTAACACTGCTTTCCGCACCGGAAAAACCTTGAGAAGATACTAACATAAACTCTTGAGGATGGTTACTATTTTAATGAGGGGAGACCATCCCCGGTACCTGATGAGCTCCAAGAGGGGCGAAACAGGTGGTGGGTTGTCCAAGAGTCTTCGCTTACCCTGTGAGTAGTGTGTTGCTTCTGTACATTTTGTACTTGCTCAACAGGAATTCAGTTAAGTGTAGAACTGTTGCTAGTTTCGGTGTGACAAGTCTTTCTAAACTAAATTCCCTACACGTTCAGCTACATTGCTGTAAGTTGTGAGTTGTATCAAAACTTCAGTAGGATTCGACAGTCCGCATTTAGGAGCATCAACTACTCAACGAGTAACTGTGATGCGGCTGGTCTGATCCATCCAGGCCACTTGTTGGTTGTCTGTTATCCATTAACTGAATCAAGAAGCATCGGTTAAGAATTGTAGTTGACGTGGGAGCTTACACTACGGTACAATGCGCATCCTGAATATGAGTTCTCAGTGTAATTCTATGCGGATCGTGAAAACAACCTGTAATGGTATTTGTCATAAGACTATATATCATGAAGGTCAGATTCCTAGAACGCTCGGGACCTACTGAGATCCTAAAACTCCACCAAAATCTATATAGGAAAGCCGGCAAGCATCCAGGCCAGTCAATCAATAAATCTATTCAGTAAAAGCCGATGAGTGTTCGGACATGCTACATAAGCACGACCGAATATGACCAGTGTTCAAGCATTTCATAGAAGCACGATCGATGTTGATGGGTGTTCACTAAACGCTTATGATTGTGGTGATAGTCCCCACGATGTTTGATGTGCTGTTCACAGTGTTCACGGTATTGTGACTGACTTCAACGCCTTGAATATTGTTCCAAGCGAAATTTGAGATGGTATCTGTGCAGCACATTCTATGGAAGAATGTTACAAACGAGCTATTCGGGCAAGTAGTTTTAACGGTCCCGGTCACACAGCTGCGCTCGCTACAAACGCGCGAAACTCAAAAAAAAATTAGCAGGCATACTAAACCCGCACTTTGAAACCCCAAACATATTCCCATTCCGTCAATATCCACCGACAAACATCGTTCACCGTCGAGCACTGAGGCGCTGTATCAAGCAGCCAGGCAGGACAGCGGGACGAACTGTATTCTGGCTGGTGAAAAACTGTCACATAATGCCATATTTTTAGACCCTGGCAGAAATGGAGGTGTGTATGGCGCTTGACAGGTTACCTGTGGATTGTAAGCAAGCATAATTCAATCGCGCCACAATGTCAGTCAGTTAACCCGGCTATTTAGTGATGTACCAGCTACCCATTCACTATTGGTTGTCTGGTCCGGTGGACCTACTATACACGGTGTCTCAAAACACTTAAAGTGTCCAAATCTACCTTATTTCTGTCAGTCCTATTCTCTGGCAATTGCTTTGCTCTTCCTCGATCTGCCTTGGGAAATCACTGGATCCTCAATCCGAGAAGTTCGGTTTTTCAATTAAAACAATGCTGGCAACTACAGAAGCTTGTGTGTGTGTGTGTGTGGTCCGTTGCACACAGAGAACTTCAACCGAAGAATTTCCAATACCACGAAACTCACAGAATTGGCCGTGTCGCGTAATTTTCAGCCGAGTAGCCGAGCTGTTTTCCGTACCTCATTGGAACTGTGACTGTCGGTGCCACCTACCTACCTCCCGGGACGGGATCCTCATGATACTGTGGACACTACAAAATGCGGTTGTCCACACATTGTTTTAATAACGGTATCCATCCAGATTGTCTCTTTGCGCGCACATTAGAACAGTGCTAGGTCCCTTACTCTACCCTTCAATGATAATATGTCCTTGCAGTTTGAGATACCATCTTACCGTAAGGAAGAAAGAAAAACAGAACACGATGCAGTTGAGTAAAACAGGATTTTGACCAAGAATCCAACACGCACTGAGTTACCATCTCATCCTGTCTCTTTAGTTCATTGGGTTGCATCCTTTTGTAAAAAAAAATACCGCCGGCCACAAGTCTGAATTTGTCAAATTATCAATCGATATTATCTTTCATCAAAACTGCTGGGATACTCCCAGGTTGCCCAAGCCTGGAGAGCGTAGGTCGATACGCAGAGGTCGGGTTCGAACCAAAGGCCTTCCGGTCGGTATTGACCGGTCTGTATCGATCTATGAAGTCTTTTCAGGTACCCAGAGACTCATGAGAGACTCAACTGAATCTCTCGTTTATGATATTCTACAACTGAATGTGCTGCACACAGGCCACCTCATGTTTCAGTTGGCACGATATTCGAGATATCGCAGTATATTTTCATAAAGGAAACTACTCACAAGGTTGCTGAAAACTCTTCGACAGCCCACGACCGGTTTCGCTCTTCTTGGGGCTCATCCGGTAGGCGCAGTTCCCGAGTTTCCGTTAACCTCATGTTCCACTTGAACCCAAATTGTACTGTTTTCGAGAAATATACTCATTTGCAAATCACTTTGGTTTTCACGAGTCTCAACTGAATCTCTCGATTATGATAACATAATGTTGATGGAAACTCGGGGACTGCGCCTACCTGATGAGCCCCAAAAGGGGCGAAACCGGTCGTGGATTGTCGAGGAATTTTCAGCAACCTTGTGAGTAGTTTTCTTTTCAGTCGCATTTACCAAAACGACTTTGCGCACCTCCCATTGTCGCACGTGACTAACGGGTTAATTATTCAGGGACGATCTAGCAGCTCTCTATCCAAATGTCGTTCTCGCAATTCAGCTTTGTGCGATCGCTACCAGGTGTTGACACCTCAGTTCATCCGCTGATGGCTTATAAATCGGTTGCTGGAGAAAACTGCCTTCTTGAATGGTTTTGCTGACGAATTTCTGTGACCCTCGTTCCAGGCAATGCAGTTCCGTTCAGTTTCACCGTACCACTCTGCGACTCCAAAAACCTAAGTGGGTAAGGTCTAACTAGACCGGAGGGTCAGTGTCCACACTTTGGACTCCAATGCGTCTCAAAATCAAGTACATATTAAGCAACTAGGGAGCAATCAAAACCCTATGTTCTGCTGGATAGTGATGCATTCTGGCGGACAGAATTACGCCCAGAAAAACCATTGGTGTCACTTCTTAAATTATTTGGTCAACCGATCCCTGCCCTATTTGTCCACCAATATCAGTCAGCCTATCGGAAAGTGTCTGATGGTTTTGTCGACGTTCATTCCCTGACGTATGTTTGGTAAAGTGTTGAGTTTTCTTATCTTACAGCAGTTGAAATTTCTGGGTTACAACTTAGGTTTGAGTGCATCGAAACGATCGACATCAATTTGTACACGCTCTTTCAGTAGGCCAGTACGAGAACGAACGAGTGATTGGTTCAGTTGTAACACCCACTCGGTGTCTAGTTGTCTTGTCATCGGATAGGGGTACGAAGACTGAGAGAGTGCTCAAAAGCCCAAGTCTAGACAGGATAAGTCAAGATATCGGAATCGGGTTCGAACCACAGACCTTCCGCTTGGTAGGTTCTCGTCTTACTTACTGGATCAGCAGTCCAATAGATCAGTGCGCATCCTCTAATTCATGAGAACTTGATGAATTGACCCAATTCATTTTTAGACCTGGGCGGAGCGCCAAAAAAGTCGAGCTGGAGCATGGGAAATCAAGCTATGGGAGAAAAAGGCAGAGGAACAGAAAGACACATTTGAAGACCGGACTTTAATCCTGGGGCAGGATTTTGCATGCGAAAAGGAGGTGTATTGCGAGACTGGGCAACTCACGCCGGGAACAGTTTATGGGTGAGTCCTCCTGTGTGTGTGTGTGTGTTTGTCCTGCAACTCCAAAGTTCTACACGTTTTTCCTGAGAATGAAAGATCTGAGATAAGTAAATTGGTTTTGCATGGTTGACAGCTAACTTGATCTCATGTTCCACCGGGTCTTTCTACTCTGAG
Source organism: Opisthorchis viverrini (assembly GCF_000715545.1). Lineage (NCBI taxonomy): Eukaryota > Metazoa > Platyhelminthes > Trematoda > Opisthorchiida > Opisthorchiidae > Opisthorchis > Opisthorchis viverrini. The sequence continues at coordinate 208,958 of NW_008752030.1, read as the reverse complement.
GTGATCAAGGTAGTTTTCGAACCTGAATAGCAGTAGAACATAATGGGCAGTTTCCCGTAAACTCAGTTGAATATGAAAGCAACTATAGAGGAGAATGTTGGTAGCTCAGTTAGTATAGATGGTCGCTGGCTTGTTCGCTGAGCTGGGCAGTTTGAGTGCAAACGTTTCATCACCAATCGAGGTGACATCATCGGTGCGCAGTTAGGGAGCGTAGAAGTGTGTAGTGTTGTGGTGGTTGTACGTTGAGTAGTGTTGTGTTTGTTAATATGCATTCTATTAGACGGGGTTGACCTTCGATCACGATTGGTTGTTCGGTCGGTCTATTCCATTGGTTGTTTTGTTATCCTGTGTCCTGATTGATCAATGACCACGTGAATTGTGAGCCCGGCCTTCCCTGTCCTCATGCTCTGATTGACGCAGGAGTGACCTGTGCCGTTGACCTCTCTGGATTCCGGCTTGTGACCTTTGTTGGTCCTACTCCAAACAGTCTCTTGCTTCTTGGTTTGTGAATGCGATATTTAGTTCCCTTTTGGTATTCCTGTGGCGGACTTGGTCCTTTGCACGTAGCGGTGCGTAAATTGGGTCCAGTTCGATGCATCGGTTGACCGAGTCAGCCGTGGAGTTCCATGCCTCCAGAAATTCGCTTCTGTGCCTCATGTCTCCGTATGCCAAAATTTTTGTACGTTTCTTATATTGGATTTGTGGCCTTCTTGGTCTTCGTGTGAGGATATCTAGGATAGAGGGTCATGTCTCCTAAGGGCCGTGACTGATAGCCTGCTCAAACTGCCCGTTCTGGCAAACAATATAAAGGTAACAGATGTTGTAAGTACCAATAAATCGATAGTCAGTCGATTGGTCAATGGTTCATTCTGCAAGAGTTTCGTGAATCATTCGCTGAATAAGATCACTCGCTTATACGCACATACACTGAGAGTTGATCTTTTTTCAGGACGTAACCGCTTTTGTCTGGCAAATTAATAGTAATGCTTTGATATCGAAATTGAGGCACTTTGATTCCGAGTCTCCAGAGTTACGCGTATTGTTATCGAGTACACCAATAACAAAATAGCCGCACTTGACTGCCAGTCATGAGTAGTGTGTGTTCAAAACGTTCTGAACAAATCGCAAGCCGTTCTTCTTACGGAAGTTTTTTTCTCAACCCAGATACAGGGTAAGAAATACTTCTACTATGTACCATGTATATACCAATATATATATATATATACTACTAGGCGAAGTATCAAACAAATATGTTGATATTCGCTCATTACCTGCCAGCTTGTAGGTTGAAATTTGCGTATTGTAATGTGACACGTCTGCCAGGTACTCCACTTGCAAATGCTAACACGCGTAATCGGTCTGAATGATACTCACAGTTTGATACACACCCTTTTATCCTAGTATACAACTGAGGATTTACAGCACAACCGGTTCTGTCATCAGTCGACAGTACTTCGCAGCCACTCGAACTGACAGTAAGTTTGTTCTTGTCATTTTATTTTCACAGAGGAACTCTCGAAGATAACTTTATTGACGGTATTTTGTAGGGACACTGGCTTGGAGTAAGTGGTCCGTCGGAAACATGACACAACAGCAGGGCGCTTCAGACGGACTCGAACTATTCGCTGTTCGTAAGGTGACCTCTCTCCTAACAGGGCTTCAGAACGTACATGACCTCACTCGAAAGAGCACAATTTTCCCCCGACTTCTGGGAACGGGTTCAAACTTGGCTCCATACCTATGAATGTTACCCGAGAACTGAATGATAAAGACTAGAATACACAACTTGATTTATGCCAAATCAACGTCTAGTGTCGTCAGATGAACTCAGACTAGCTTCGTGCGATGTTACACCAATATTTCTACGTATGCCAGTCTTTTTTCCCTGAATTTGGATTTGCTACCCAGCTGAACTCTGTCGTACCGGAGAAATGCACCCGCCGGATACTAGGTAAGGCACAATTAATCCGTCTGCTCTGCTGAGCATGAAAATCACTCCCATTAAGTCGGCAGATTGGAGTGAGTGTAATTCGATCAAGATGCCTTGAATAGCACCATCACTGTGACGCTTGAGGGGCCTGCTTGACCGAGTGTCCTTCGGAAGTTGACCAGCCGAGGTCCTGTGATCCCAAGTTGTCTTTTGCACGCGAAAGTTGGATCAGAAATGCTTACTCATAGGTCTATCTATATGCCAGCAGTCCCTGTCGCGGATAGAGTAATGTAGCCCTTTAACCCACCAGCGTTCATGACTTGACATTGGCTGACTCGGTATCTGGCTCCCATCACGCTACTGCAGGACCAAAAAGCAGCTAAATACATTTTGTGCAAACGAGATGATGGGCGTGTTTTGGCACGGTACCACGTCAATAAGTTGCGCGCTCTCAAGCGGTCATACCTTTGTGCCGCTGCCTGTCCATGTGTCCTTTCACGCTTTTCCAGGCAAAGCATGTTCGTGCTTGACCTTGGCTTTTATTTGCTGTTGGTTCACGTTGCGTTTTGCTTTCGGTCATGCATGTCACGTGTTCACAGCTGCCAATCAGAAAACTGAGCAGCCAATCAGAAGTCAGGGTAGCTCCAGGGGCCAGAAAATGATAAGATGGATGCATTTTGTATGCCACTTTTCTTGCACTATTTTTTCGAGGACCGTTAGCCAATACCCTAGATGAATCCCATTAAATTCCGCAAAAAAACATCTTGTAGCTCAAGCTAGACTTTCCAGCCTCATGTTCCATCTTTCTGTGCGGTAAAAAGAGCACATCGATTTCAAGATCTCAAGCTTGCGTAAACCAGGTCATCTGAAACGGGTTCGGTTGTCTTGGAGGTTCAAGGGAACAAAATTTCGTGGTGAAAGGACTGAAATATCTCTCACCGTCCAGTTGTGTTCACGTAAGTCATTATCCTGGTTGGTTCTTTGAGTTCGCCAATATTCTATTCCATTCATACTCTAGTTTGTTCAGACCTAACCAATTTGATTCCCAGTGGATTCAACCGATTGATTTGTTAGTGTCGTTTGTTTTATTCATCCCACTGTTAAACAATGACTTAGTTATTCACAAGATATCGGGCTTTATACCAAGTGGTACAATAATTCTTCAAGAGCCCAATCACGTTTCTCGGTTACCATGACTAATGTTCAGCGATCACATGATCACAACAATTTCAGAAATCTGGGTCAATCTTCAAACATACCGCTGTTCTACTTATATGCAGTTGTTAAACAAATCGCGTGTGCACTTGGGAAGCGGCTCTAATTATGGAAGGGAATACCAAATCTTAGGGCTTCATACCAGGGAGGCCAGTACACCCCCCACACGATTGGCTGTCAGTTGTCTGGAGAACACCGTGCATTCGGGTCTCTGTTATAGGCATTGTCCAACCTTTCAGTCCGAAGCGTCCATTTCGTCAAAAATTATAGGCATTGTCCAACTTTTCAGTCCGAAGCGTCCATTTCGTCAAAAAGGAGACGGTTCATCGGATGTGCTATCTTGTAGGCCAACTGAACCAATTTGGTCACATTGGAATTTTAAACCCCAGGCGGACAATCGATAGGAGGCAAAATGTGAGCTAACCATGTGTGTAACTGCGCCAGCAGTCCAAGATTCACTTTCATGTTTGCTCTTTCCTTCCCTGTATAGTGGCCGGACTCGGAATTTTCGTTGGCATGGTGACCACCGTTGCGGTCGGTGTGATCGTTCTTGCCGCACTCGTCTACTTCGGATTCATTCCCATTGAGTTAGCTCACGCCACCGAGTCGTCGGAAGAACAAGTGATGCAGGCTACTGAAAAACCAAAGAAACTGAAGAAAGAGAAACCAAAAAAGACGAGAAAATTGAGACGAAGGGGCAAGTAAGTGATAACTCTGAAGTTTGGTGAGCCTTTAGTTTGGAAATAATCGCTTCTTGGTATGAACTATGTTATATCTGCCGATTCGCCAATCTGTGGTATCTGCTGCTGACCCGCTCCGGCGCCTAGTTCCCTGAAGAAAGACCCACAGCAGGGAACACAACGGCTGTATTCCGAATAAGCGAGTGCAAAAGTACAACGTTCTCAAGCTACTTATTGGAAGGACACTGTGTGAACTTGATCCAATGCTGACGCACCCGGTCTAGCTTTGGTACGAGGCTGCGACGCGCTGCATATTGCGGGGGCGTTGTCTGACCCTTGATCGACCTGACTCGCGCTGTCTGGGTTCGACACAAGGCTGTGAGCGCTGCATGCTGAGGGGGCGTTGTCTGTCCGTCAACATCTAGCGGACTGAGTCTCAGTAGATTCCGGACATTCGGTGGCTGCTCTCAGGAATGTGACCTTCGTGATAGAGCACCTGAGTCAACCATGATGAATCGTACAACTTTCTGTCGAAGCTGGCAGATCCCTTAGAAATGCACCGGTAGCTCGGAGGTTGCTCAAATGCTTAGGGACCTGTTCGCCCAGCTTGGCAGTTAGCACTTTAATGTTTCATCACTAATCGAGGTGGCACCATCGGTGAGCGGTTGAGTAGTGCGCGCACTGACGCCAATGTTTCATCACCAATCGAGGTGGCACCATCAGTGAGCGGTTGAGTAGTGCGCGCACTGACGATATGACTTCAGAGTGTTTGCAAGCGGATTACCAAACTCGATGGACAGATCCACGGCCAGTCGATCAACCACCACCAAGACTTCTCCTTACTTTAGAACGAACAGCGCTGAGTACCGTCAACAGTAGGCTAACAACAGAAGCAACAAAATGTACTCTGCGAGCATTTTCATTTTACAGGATTTATTCAGGCTAGAACTTTTCCTCGTAATCGCGAATCAATCGGCCATCCGTATCCTCATTTATGGATGCAATCGCCACGTAGGCTCATCATGGGTGATTGATGGCCAGAACACCTTCCGCGCTAGAGGTGAATAGCGCGGAACTGGTGGTCTGATGAAATATTTCTGACACATCGGTATTGATGTGTTTCCATCTCCGGTAGAAGAGTTCAATGAAAACATTTTGTTTGTTTTCTCTCAGAATAAGACGTGGTAAAAAGGCAACATGCTACCTCATTGGTCTGATTAGTAAAACTGGTCTACCTAGGTGGGTTTCAGTGTCGTGAGGGCTGGAAGTGACTCGCGGTAGACTTCTGACAGATGAAATGTTCATTTCGTAAGCAGGGTTTTCAAATCACTTCCACGTTTGAACCAGATGACAGCCTGGGAGTGCTAAAGTGCTGTTCTACAGGGATGACTAATTCTGAGCTTGTATGAGGTCCGTAAAAATGCGAAAATAGAAAAAGCTTTTGATGATATGCCTTGTAAACAGTCATCCTGTATAGTTTTGCTCCCGGATCTGGGTCGACTGCAGGTTCTACTGGAATCTTAGGTATTTTTCGGTTTTCTTAAGGTTTAACCGTAAGGCCTCCTGATGGGTACTCGTGCACAAGGGGTAATACCGCATGTGGTGGGCACCAAGCTTCACGTGGAACACTTGAATACCCTTTAGCCGGTGTTAACCCAACGTACTGAGACGGGAACACAGCTACAGGTCAGAAACCGTCCACAGGCTCAACTGGTGGCCCATAGCTTTTAAATCAGTCGGCTACGATTGAACATTTGAGCACTAGGGTGCATCAAAAGAAGCATCTCGTGACCCACATCACTAGCGAAGCCCATTCTAGGCGCATACATGACTAGCTTTTATATTCTTGATGCAGTACTCATAAGGTTGCTGAAAATTCATCGATAACCCACAACCGGTTTCGCCCTTCTTGGGGCTCATCAGTTAGACGCAGTCCCCGAGTTTCCGTCAACCTTATATTCTGCCTGAGACCAAACTGCACGAAATGAGCGAATATACACTCATTTGCAAACTAATTTGGTTTTGACGGGAGACTCACCTGAAACCCAGCTGAATCTCTCGTTTGTGATGTCTCAAAGCAACTGAATGGGATGCGCCTACATGATGAGACCTAAGAAGGGCAAAACGGATCATGGGTTGTCGACGAATTTTCAGCAACCTTATGAGTAGTACATCACAAATATTCACGTATCGCGATATTTCGAATATCGTAGCGACTGAAACATGATGAGGCTTGGTGCAGCCCATTCAATCGGCTGGAAACGTCACAAACGAGGATTCAGCTGGTTTCCAGTCGAGTCTCTCGAAAAACCAAATTAGTTTGTAAATGAGTGAATTTCACTAATGACTAGCTTTTGTTCGTCATCATTCAGTTATGTCAGTACAACAATGTCTCCTCCGGCATCTTTGTAGGTTTAACATGTGGACGAATATATGGAATACGTTAATAGAATTTTTTAAAAACACGTTGAATCACAGATCCAAACGGGATAGTACAGTCTAACACTAATTACATAGAATGGCTTTGATATAGCAGTGAAAAGGGCTTGACATTTCGGCAGGCAACCCCCTACGGCCTGCTTAATTCGAGGCCGTGGAGGAAACCACAGCATATGCCTAAGGTAGTCTGGTGGCCTGCACAGCCCGTGAGAAGAACCCTTTCCAAGTACGTCTGACTAGCTTGGTATATAACAATATGGTCACAGAAAGCTAATTTTAGAATCGTTTTAGGCTGAGCCCTCTAAACTATCCAGGGCATTAAGATGGGCGGAAGTTTGCAGGCGTAGATGGAAAAAGTCAAAGAACCGACTGAGAAGTCATCGTTTCAGAAGAGTTTGGTAAACAATCGGTAGCCTTTTTATTTGGGCAACGTTTCGCTTTTGACACGAAAGCTGTATCAGGCCGAGTGAACAGGTGACCAAATTGGCCAGGCTATAAGACAGACGGAGAACCAATCAGTAAGTCCTCTTCACACTCTGCGCTCTTTACTGGTGCAATTGAAGGATCGCCTCCCGGCAAACAGAACCAAGGATTGTGTCTACAAAATTAAGTGTAACGACGGCACCAAGGTCTATATCGGACAGATGGCCAGGGAACTACACACCAGAATCGGAGATCATAGTAGAAAAATAAACCGGCCTCCGAGAAACGCAGGTGAATATTCAGCGGCAATCGCGGAACACGTACTGGAAACGGGACACAGAATAGACTTAGAAAATTTTGAGTTTTTGAGGTGAGGACTACGGTCCACATCACAGAGACTGATAGCCGAGGCGGTAGGAATCGCCAAGCATCCCGGTGTTAACAGCAAAGAAGGAGTGGAGCCGGCAAGCTTGTGGAGGACGGTTCTGGATCAGTCGAGCTGACACGTGTTGGTGTGCGGTCATCAGGAGGAAGAGAAGGCACTGGATTCCACTTAACCTCACGTACCTCCCCTCACCCCAACTAAATTGTCGCAACATTCACATGCTCACGAAGATCAAAGAAAATTTACCAGTGGCATCATCAAGTGAAGCACCATCAAGTGGACGATTAAGGAAAACAAGCCGATCGGGACCGATTTGAAACTCCTCCAACCCATCAATTCAAGATCTTGGCAACCATACTAGCCGACAAGTGCCGTGAATTGACACTCAGCACTAATCTATTGTGATAATCTGTAGAGGACTTACTGAATAATTCCCCGTCTGTCTTATAACCTGGACAATTTGGTGAACTGTTTCCTTGGCCTGATGAATCTTGCGTAAAAAGCGAAATGTTGCCCAAATAAAAACTACCGATTGTTTACCAAGCTCTTCTGAAACGATGACTTATCAATCGGTTCCAAACGTTTTCCAATTGATTAAAGACTTAGATAATGTTGGGACTATGGTCTACGCCACACAGACTGATGGACGAGGCGGTAGAAATCGCCAGGCATCCCTTTGTTAACAGAAGATAAGGCGTGGAACTGGCTAGCGTGTGGAGAACGGTCTTGGGTCACTCGAGCTAACACCTGTTTGTGTGCCATTATCAGAGGGACGGGTAGTCATCATCTGGATTCCACTTAATCTTACGCACATCCCCTCACCCCAACTAAATTGTCGCGACATTCACATGTCCACGAAGATCAAAGAAAATCTACCAGTGGCACGCGAGGTGAATCATCAAGTGAAGCACCCTGAAGTGGAAGGATTAAGGATAAAAAACCGATCGGAACTAATTTGAAGCTCCTCCAACCCGTTCCGTATTTAGCCATGTTTTGGCTTGATTCGGCCGTCGACCGTAAAAAATTACTTCTAAAACCATCCAAGGTTTAACAAATCGAACCGCTCAGTCTGTTTGTACAATCTGGTAAGTTTTTTGTTGAGTACGGCACTTTCCGAAAGTCAATTCCAGCACAAACAGGGCTGTATTGGTTACATTTCCAGCATGTTCGATTTCCAGGACCGACTGGTCCAACGGTGCCCCTGGGTCCCACACTCTCCAAAAACGACGACCGGTGAATTGACCCAATCCCCTATGTATTACTGTTTTGTGCTTCCATTTCACAGGGCCCACGGCAACAGCTCTAGGATTTTAGGGTTCTGTTTCTTGGTAATCAGTTAGTCAGTCAGCTCCCGTCTATCTGACAAACGCCTGTCGGCCACATAAACGGTTGGATATGATCGTAGCCTTCATTCGATCACAAAGCGTTCGCCAGAGAACCACTGCCCCTGACAAAAGTCAAGTCTTGGTAACACCAACTATCCGTTCAGACAGTGCATTGAGAAATGCTCACGAATAGGACGTCACGGAGGTTCTTGATCCGGTTTTCAAAAGACTGCCAGTAAGACCATTGATTTGTAGACGTGCAGTCTGATCTACAGTCGCAGGCTTTGAATCCCACTTCCTTATTTCTGTAGTTTCCGTAAATTTATACTGCCTTTGGCAACGCGGAATTTCAGCTCACGACCAATGATCCCGTCAACAAAGAATTCTACCTGGGGGCAGAAAACCGCTTGTGGAACCTTTAGCCAGTCGTATCGTTGTAGCTTATGCATATGAGTTTAGCCTTCCAATCTAAGGCACAGTGAAGCAAGACGTGGACTGATTCTACAAGGTTCTAAGTTGAGCATTTTCTTGCTGCCGTTGATCAGGGCCAACCGGCACCAGTTGAATATGTATCCGAAACCAGTCTCTTGAAGATTTCCTTGTCCCTTGTTTCACCATGTCCCGTCAATAAATGCGATATCGATCCCGTATCTTCTGAGTTGCAATTTGATCCAACAGTGCTCGGACGTTCCACGAGCTCATGTTTGTCGGTCGCTTTGAGAAAACGCTATCGTTTTCCACTGGTGAATGAAGCATGTTAACACCCACCCCCCCCAGTCTGCCAGATTTCCAGTCTGAGGAAGGAAGTCCAACTCTCTGTCTTCAAGAAGCTGTGCCTTAGACTAGCCAGACAGCCTTATAGCTTTTCCCAAGAGTACTGGAACGATTTTGACAACATTTGATTAAAGATATTGCTTCATCGATTTAGAACGTTGGGTTGTTACTTCCATTACCCAAACAGAAAACAACCTGGTTAGCCATTACTTATTAGTGCACTGGTGATGATAGCCATAATACAAATCAGAAGGTACATGCACTAATAACAGTCTTCACTGTGGTTGAGAGTAGATTACAGAAGCGATTTGCGGCATGTGTAAAATAAAGGCAATATAAAATGCGGAGCAAGTCAAAAGGCAAATGTGAGAGTCCCTTGGTGAAACTCCGGGCGACGGGAACGTGTTTGCTCCGCAGTTTGGCTACCACACGTACTCCATAACTGTCCGTGGACTTGGAGTGTTCGGCTGGCTCCTTGCTCCCTGCGTGCGCGCGTGCTGACTGCGCTCGATTTCCCCATATGTAGGTACGTTTGCGAGTACGTGGGTGTATCAGCACATGAGTTGTTGCCACACTCACTAGACGCTGTCCGTGAGTCACCATAATGTGACGTGATTTGTGAGTATAAAAAAAGACAAGCCTCCTGATCCAGTGAGTGACTGGGTGGCTACATACTACACACTTTGACATAAATGCCTCAGGACTTTGTTCGTTTGATAGGCCAGCGAACATGGTCACTTGATGAGCGTGTGCCACGGGAAATGACAAATTCTTTAAAATTCTTTAAAATTGTAGCTATACGCAAGTAATTTGGCACTTTAATCTCTCTGCTGGTCACATGAAAAAGGATCTTTTCAGTCTTGAGTTTCAGTGATTCATAAGACCATTGAAGGTTGATCGTTGAATAACCTGGAAATGTGCTCTGTGTCATGACAGTTTCGCAAAAGCGCTTAGATCTGTCAGCAACGAGTGGTGAGCATTCACTTGGTCGCTTAATTGGGAGGAGGATGACTGAACAAAGAACAGTGTTGTTAGTCAGCATTCCAACTGCTTCTGTCTAGGCTAAGGCAACCTAGCAATTCATCGACCTTCCAACTTTCTTCGGCTAGGGTGCCGCCAATGTCCTGAAAAAACGTTAGAGTAATCGATCAGTATGCTTATTACAACGGAAGCGAAGCACCACACTGGACCCACTCTGTTCAATACTGTACTCCTGGTGTCTCAAAACAATGGGATTTGCCTCCACACTGGTTGTGAGAGCATGAAATGCTGTTCAGTATTTCATATCGCTTGAAAGGAAGCTTTTGGACAAGGGTCAAGACTGGAGAGCGACCTGTCGTAACGGCTAGTTTGTCGCAAAAAACCGCAGTACGCAGTCGAATTCACCACGCGATTCTCACGTTTGTGCGAGCGAATGAGGCATGCTACTGACAACATCAACACGGTTCGGTCCTGAGCCATCGGACTTATATGAGTAGCTTGTCCCTACATATACTTGTGCGAGTGAAAACTGATAATAACGGACCGTTTGTGCAAGTGATTGGACGAGATGGGTAACTTATGGTGTAGTGACGAAAACACAGGTTGAGAACCCTCGGGCTTCAATCGATTTCAGTTCTTCTGCAACTGACTGCACATTGATCTGGATCGACACGACCCCTGGATGCACTCCCATGTACTTACCCAATCGTCTCAGCAGGGGGTTAACCTGACCTGAATAGCCCCACACCCCAATCAAAGGGTAACTCAAGCAGTTAATGGTACCGAAATGCTTCCTCTGGCCCCTCTCTCTATTTTTTCATCACTTTGATCCGAGTGCATGTTGGTCGCCGCTCGTTGTTTTGAGCTCCTGCTCCTGGTGAACCGAAAATAGTCAGTCACTCTTACCTTTGCACGCACACAAACACAGGCAAGGTAATACGACGAACTAATCACGTGTACAAATGCCCACCGATTCGTCAGTTGGTTATTGATCGTTCCTCCTTTGATTATATATTATCTTATAGCCCTGTACTACGTAAAAAGTTATCACAAATCATTTTGATGGCCCACAGAGTCGTGTTCTCCTTATCTTAGTGAGGCAGGGGGTGTCTGAAACAACCGGGACTGCCAAAGCAAATGCAACAGTGATGGGATCATTTTGAACAGCGACAGAAAGCGACTCAGCGGGTTCTTTGGAGCAGCAACAGACGATTGCTCAAATTTTCGAATCACTCAACACAACTAGCCTCCCTGACGGCAGTCTCTTCACGATCGGTCTTTATGATAAGCTTTCGTCGGTGCAACTATGACCCGAATAACGGTGTGATATTTTTCTTGTAACGGTGCTACGAAGACATTTTCCCAGTTCATGAATCCATCAAAGTGTGCCTCCTGATGCACAAGGTGGGTGCAGCTGAATATACAAAATATCGTGACTATATTCTTCCCCAGAAGTCTCCTGACCCCATCTTGAAAAACTTGGTTTCCAAAATCCGTACTCTTTTTTGTGTTTGACACTCCGCGTAACTGCTCGAATATTTCTGGATACCCTATGGACGATGTTTTATCTTAGAGTAGCACGGTAAACCAAGAGTGTGAACGCCTTCGATCAAAGTGAATCTTGAAGTCGTAATTCGAAGCTCTGCTATTCGATGTTGGGATGAATCTCCACGGAACGCCGATATATGTCTTTCATGCGAACTGAATTCCATCGCAGAACTCTCAATTCAAGACCTGAGGTGCCGCGTTCCACAAATTTCGCAGTAGACTTCTTCCCCAGTGGCAAGGCACCGGTTACAAGCTGCGCACTCTCTGCTTGCTGATCACGTGATCTGTGAAAGTTCACTCGATCGATCGCATCACTGTCTGGTGTGTCAGCAGTTTAACCGTGGGGATCACAGTGAAACAATCAATCGACCCAAGGCTTCCACGTAATTCACCAGTTCCACGGAATACTCAACACAAAACAAGGAAACGCATGACTTCAAACTGAAAAGCACAAAGTTGCATCGCATCGATTGTCAGATTCGTTTAACACCTTGTTGATTTTAGAAGGACATCGTGCAAGTCAAAAATAACAGAATGGTCAGAGACGCTAGTGAGTTTATTAGTGCACTGTAGATGATGGCCATAATACAATTCAGAAGATATATGCACTAATAAAAGTTCATATAGTTGACAATGGTTAGATGCCACATGTATAAAAGTAAATACAATGCAAAATGGGAGCAAGTCAAAAGAAGAACTTATCGTCTGTGAGAGTTCTTTGGTGAAATTCCGGACGGCGGAAACGTGTTCTCGCCGCAGTGCGACTGCTACATGTGTTCCATAGTTGTCTTTGGAATTGTGGAGACTGGTTGACTTCCGCACCCTGCGCGCGCGCCCGAGTCTGTGTGCTGACTGCGTTCGGTTTCCCTATATGTAGGTCCGTTTGCGAGTACGTGGGTGTGTCAGCACATGAGTTGTCGCTACGCTCACTAGACGGCACAGCCAATCGATGTCCGATGAGTCACCTTAATGTGATGTGGTTTGCGCAATCGTTGACATCCAGTAGTGAGTTCTTAATGTGATGTGGTTGCGCAATCGTTGACATCCAGTAGTGAGTTGGTAAGCGGTTATATCCTCATTTCGATCCAAATTGCCAAGAGTACATGTACGGCTCTCTGAAATATCTGGTGGTCACAGCCTCGCCCCCCCAAAGACATAGACCGAACAGTTGAAGGGCTGTTCTGTCGAATAGTGGAGTGCACATTTAAGAATCTCGGTACAAATGTACACAACATAATCGTCAACTTCTTCTTCAGTCAGGTTGAAGCATGGCGACCGAACACAGAACGAAGATATCTGTTCACCACCACCCACCAGGGCAGATGGAGCGCAGGCGGTACACGCAGGCTCCGTAGCTTCCAGTGGGCTGAGTATCCAGTCGGAACACGAAGGCAGACCCTTTATGCTGCCGGTTACCTGGTCATCCGTGCCATCTTCCTAGTGCAATGTCGATTCGCTTACTTTTTGTCGCTCACTTCTACCGATTGAATCTCATATAACATTAAATGTGTCTTCACCTGAGGATCACATTCCAATATCAATTTGTTCTACAACCTTTCTTCCGATGTCATAATACCAGAATGTTCAAACAACTGAGTGAGCACAAGAATCAGGGGCTGATGAGGGGCGTGAATTGTTGCTTAGGCTTTATTACCAAATTTGCACGCACCAATTCGTCTATCGTTAATTCATTCAGTGCATAGGTGGTAAAGGGTCGAGATGGTTCAGTGATTAGAGCGCGAATTTAATGACCGGAAGGTCCATGCTTCGAACCCGACCTCTGTATCTGGACTTCCCCCGTCTAAACTTGGGCAAACTGGCAGTATCCCGGCCCTCGTGCTTCCTTCGAGTGGCATGGCAGCTAGGCATCAAAAGGGTACATTACAGCTGAACAATCGATGGGAATCAATACCCTAAAGAGCACTTAAAACCTTCAAGGAGGCATCTTATCCACCTGGACCGAATGCCCCGAGCCAATTGCTCACCTTGAATGCACAAGCAATACAGTAGGGATATTTAATTGATCGACGACTGCCCATTTCACTGGAAAACTCCTGCTGCAAAACAGATTATTTAGAAGCCCTCTCTGTCGTGCAGAACCGCAAAACCAATTACCTGTAATACACAACTATTCTAGTATTACACTTGACCAGGTTGCTTCAAGTTTTATCCTGATCACCCAAATTTTTTCGTCCAATTATTCTCCAAGATTCTACAAAATGAAATGAAACACGTATATTTTGTAATGTACTACTCATAAGGTTGCTGAAAATTCGTCGACAGCCCACGACCGGCTTCGCCTTTCTTGCAGCTCATCAGGTAGGCGCAGTCCCCGGATTTCCGTCAACCTTATGTTCTACATGAAATCAAATGCACGAAATTAGCGAAATACACTCATTTGCAAACTAATTTGGTTTTTCGGGAGACTCACTTGGAACCCAGCTGGGCCTGGAATCACCACAAACGGAAGATTTAACTGGGTTCCAGGCAAGACCCTCGAAAAAAACAAATTAGTCTGCAGATGAGTGTTTTGCGCTCAAATGAAACACACTCTGATAGAGTATCTGTGACACGGTTATCGATTCATTTCCTGGTGCGTTTGCTAGTCTGTAGGGCTTTCATATGTGACCCAGTTCATTGAAGTTACACCACGCACACTCCTGTGGCAAACAGGCATTCAGGACGCTCTAGAACCATTCCGGCTGACAGAGGGATATCCGTATGCTGGGGAAGCGAAACAAAAAGGTGATTAATACAAGAAAACGATGCATGCCTCCACCGGCTCTTCGAAATTCACGAGAGATAGGATACAAGGAGGCTAGGCACAAGAGACGTCAGACGCATCTGGAATGTTGTAGTCACTCCCTTTAATTCAACGAGTTCAGGGATTCGATCGCTGTACAGTCTTCTCAAAATACCCTCTAAGGATGTGACCTTGAAAATCACTCTAGCTGTTACTACGCCCCCTTGCCAGTCATGTTAGATCCTACGCGTATGCCACCACAGTATATGTATCGTTGAACTCATAGAAGACGTTAGTTTGATTCCAAAATACATGCGTTCCTTCGACGACCCTTCTCTTTCACGAATATACCACCTACAAGAACAGTAAAATTTTAGCGAATATACACTCATTCGCAAACGAATTTTTTTTTCGATAGACTCACTTGGAAACCTGTTGAATCTCTCGATTGTTATGTTCTCAGGTGCCTACCTGATGAGCCTCAAAAAGGGCAAAACTGGTCGTGGGGTGTCGACGGATTTTCAGCCACCTTATGAGTAGTACATTACAAAGAGTAAACTTTATTCGTGATTATTCTGATTTGTCGCAATTCCAACTGTCCCTTAAGAGAACTGTGTCTTGGATGTGAAATTTACCTGCAACCAAGCTTTTTTTACTGCCCGGCTGATTAAGTGTCTAGGTGATTGCCGTTGTGTCCGCTATTGAGCGAATTTCCACCTGCACGGTCAAAAGCGGGTATTCCTGTGATGATCTTTTTCCGGTAGCATCCACTGAGGAGGAACTCAACTGTGTCTTCAGTGGCTTTCACACGAGGCTCATTCATAAATCTGTTTCACGTGCGAATGAGAAAAAGACCATTTGTTTCATTTAGTGATTGTTTCTTCAAAACGGGATTTCTCAGTGGTTAGAGTGCGAATTTACTGACCATAAGGCCCGTGGTTCGAACCCGACTCCCTGCATGCCGACTTCTCCCCTACTAGGCTTGGGCAATCTGTCAGTGTTCCAGTCCTCGTGCTTCCTTCGGGTGGCATGGCAGCTAGACACTGGAAGTACCTTACATCAGAACGGTTTCCCGGTTAATCTGAATCCTCCTTGCGAAGCCACTAACAAAGCGTCGTCCGCCCGCAAAGCAGGAAGGAGGGTGACAATGGAACCCTAGTCTCCCCAAAGGTATTTCTCACCCTTCTAATTTTATAACGTCGGAAGAGCTACAGAGATGTCACACCGCTTATTCAGAATCATACAGAAAATGAAAAACTACAAAAACTACTCGAAGAACTGGAAAACTCCGCATTATTCGGGCGGAACCACCTCAAAATTAGATCCAAAACATATTTAGCTGAAGAAAAACTTGACTTTAATGGATGGAACTGGTATTCACAGCTTTTTCACTAAACTGAATGATCGTAGAAAATTTACTGCGTAGCGAGATTGAATTCGGGGTGTCTAGATGATGACAGTGGATAAGATGAGAATATACGCTTCCCACATGTTAGAAGTTGCACATGTTTGCACGATTTTTGGAATTGGCATTCGCATCAGTCTCGTGTGGACAGTCTTCTCCCTGTGGGGTACACACCAAAGAGCGGAAGTACTGGATTTGAGTTTCGCTCTTGGTACACGTCACCAGCTGTGCATATCCTTGGGTATCCTGGAGTATGAAACTCGGAAATATGGCATATAAAGTGAGTTAGCATCACTACTCTACCTGATTTAGTGTACCCGAGCGGGTGAACATATTTGCGCCTGAGAGATTTGATTGTCCAATGGCTGTCCTGCTTATGTCAATCGACCGACCATCCTGTCAGGACCCCCAAATGAATCAGCGCCATGGACGCTTGAATGCCTTTCAGATGTGACGATTCATTGCGTCCGGCGTGCGCTAATGGATCGATGGTGATACAGTGATCCATCATGTCTGTAGTTAAGGTCCTGTTACAGCAGAGGATTTGCACAGCCAATGAGCCCTGATGAGACCAAATTTCCAGTTTAGTGGGCTCACTAGAATAACTTTGCCAAAGCTGAAAGATAACCCTTTAAACGAGAGTGATGCGGATGCAACTTGGAGCACCACACCTCTCTTTCATAATTAACACTAACAAAAACTCGAAACATCTTGCAACCACCCTGGTGTTAAAAATTTTAAAGTAACTTCAGACTACTCATTAGTAGTCACATTCCTAACAAGCTTTGACTCACGCAGCAAGTGAACAGAAGCCTACTTGGAAACAGTTTTCCGTATTTTTTTCCAACCGAGGCCCCACAATTTGATAAGCGTGCGCTCCACCTTTCAGTTTGTACCGTGTGACGTTCTTCTACAGATCGAAGGCTGCTAAACTGGCCAGTGTTCCCGAGAAGCCAATGGAACCAAAAGCAATGACAATCGAGCAGTTGAAAGCCTATCTTGAGGAGTGCCTTCAGTCCCCGGACGGCCAGATGGAAGAACAGTTTTCCGTAAGTCTACCCACGTCAAAAACATGCTGTTTCTGAATAGCGGAGTGCTTGTAAGAGGTGAACGAAGCGTTCGTGAAAGTGGGCATGGACTAAACACATTTACTTGTTAACCTAGAGCAAATGACATTCCAGCGCCTCCCTCTAAATAGCTCATCCAAGTAATTTTATGGGGTGGCCTGATACCACGCAGCCTAAATACGTATACCTGACTAGACGGCAAACCAGTATTCCGATGGTGTTTCTTAGTATTTTGGGTTTTACCTTCGTTTTTACATCCCACAGCCGAGGTTCTTCCCTACTGACCAATCCTCAGACCGCAGACTTTCTGGGGTTGGGATAATTCACGTGGTTGGCGAAAAGTGTTAAGCTATGACACCGCCTCTTTTCTTCTCACCAAATAAAATTAGTTACATAAGGTGAAGTGGGTATCCAGTATTGTCAACGATCATGATAAGGGCTAGGATGGTGATCATGGCAACAACGAAAACTGACAGATTCTGGAACAGCGACATTGGTCTCAGCAACCAGCAATGGTTGGTTCCTTGATACGGAAGCTACCTTTGATCCAGTGGACCTACGGGCAGTATGACAGTGTCTGTGGAGCAAATGTGTTACTCATTAATTGTTGACCCTTCTTAAGGCTTTGTACGCAAATTCCCGTGGCT
This sequence comes from Opisthorchis viverrini, assembly GCF_000715545.1. Classification (NCBI taxonomy): domain Eukaryota; kingdom Metazoa; phylum Platyhelminthes; class Trematoda; order Opisthorchiida; family Opisthorchiidae; genus Opisthorchis; species Opisthorchis viverrini. The sequence continues at coordinate 191,396 of NW_008752030.1, read as the reverse complement.
ATGTGGGGGTCAACGGGGAGCTCTTACCTGAGTTCACCACATGAAAAGGTGTCAGACAGGACTGTCGTCTTTCACCTTTCCTCTTCAACTCCTTCGTTGATACGATCATGGAAAACTTACTACCAGCCGCTACTACCTATGGAGTCGAAGTGATCCCTGGGCGTCCGCTCACAGATATCAATCTCTTCTTGGATCCGACCTCGTGGTAATGCAAACAATATCAAACTATCTAAATAATTTCGCCTCACGGTTAGGCATGCGCTTCACACCTGCAAAGTGTAAAGTGCTACTGCAGGACTGGGTGGGCTCATGCTTGCGGATGAACCGATTGAGGTGGAAGACAAATTTGTTGCAGCTGTATCAATCCCGTTGGTCTGGCGAAAGATGATATTTCCATCCGGATTGGGAAGGCCAGAGAGGCTTTTGTGAAAATTAGTCATCTGTGACGTAGGCGTGACAGCTTATCCGTCAAAAGTCAAGTTCACAATGCTGCGGTGTGCTACATACTACTATACGGATCAGAAACCTGGCCACTGCGCGCTGAGGACGTCAAAAGGTTTTCAGTTTTTTGTCATCGATTTCTCCGAATCATTGGCCGAGTCTGGTAGGAACACCGGATCAGCAACGCTGAAGTACGTCGAAGAGTTTTCGGAAGAAATAAATCGCCCATGATATATGAACTGATCAATCTCCACAGGTTGCGCTGGCTTGGTCACGTGCTCCGTATGTTATTCGACCGACTTCCTCGAAGGGCTCTTTTTGCGCAACCACTTGAAGGGTGGAAACGACCCAGGGGAGGTCAAACAGCCATTATTAGCAAACTCACTTGCGCTGGTCACTGCCGTCTTCCTGGATGGGGACCTCGAAACGGGCCACACCAATGGTCATTGACACAGTCAGAAAGGGCCCAGTCATGCCCCCAGTCGGTGCTTGTGCATCGAAACTATTGGCTTCAGTGCAAAGCCCCAACCCCCAACTTATCAGTCCTACATTTACGCATCAATTAATCAGCTCCCGCGTTCACTGCGCAGCTACCTACCCACCCCAAATCACCGGTGAATGAAACTACGGCAGCTACAACCACTATACGACAGGTACGCGGTTCTTACATCTGAAAATAATGATGATGATGTTTGATTGTTATTCCTAACTTTCTATTCAAATAAGGAAGAAAAGTTTATCAACAACTGCCTTGCAGTAGAGAGTTGCGAATTTTTCCGTCCGGTGTGATTTTGCTAACTCATCAAGGGTTTACTGTTTTGAATTCGCTACTGATTCATTTGGAACGTTACGGCTACATTTCCTTGGTGCCAGTGAGCAACAGTTTCATCGAATCGTGATGACGGAACATATGACCCATTTTCAGCTTGATTTCGTACTTCACGAGTATCCCGGTTCCTGACAACCTTGTGACAGCTGCTGGACAAGTCTGCAGGGTCAAGTACGAATTGTCGGCCGCGTTTTATTTCCGATGTAACTGTTACTTGCATAGGTGTAATGTACTACTCACAAGGTTACTGAAAACCTTTGGATAACTCACGACAGGTTTCGCTCTTCCACTTCAGGCTGCCTCACCAAGTGAATGCAGTCTACAACATTTCACCAACTTTCCTTTGGATAAATCACGACAGGTTTCGCTCTTCCACTTCGGGCTGCCTCACTAAGTGAACGCAGTCTCCAACATTTCACCAACTTTATGTTGTACATGAACCCAAATCACACGAAATTTGATTTATAGGCTCATCTGCACACCAATTTGATTTTGACAGGACAGTCACTCGGTAACCAGTTGGACCTCTCGTTTATGATATTCCTAAACCATTTCGTAGTGCTTCATAGGGATAAATATATTGTTTTTGTTGGCACTCTACTGCCCATTTTCTTTCCAATCTCGAACACCAACGCATTAGTCAGCATGTTTACGATTTTACGGAATTTCACTCCCAGAAGGGTGGGTTGGCCTGTCTAGCTTATGAATACAACTCACTAAGTACAAGTCTGAGTACTGAGATCGTTGATTGGGTGAGCCTAAGTTCAGTCTTCCTACAGGTTTGATCCAACCACTTGTGAAGATATACTGACATGCTTTGCGTTGGGTGATATGTATGTATTGACTAGACCCTCAAGGCGGCTGTACTAATCAATACTAAATCAATAACGTTGCATGGCAGGAGCGGTCTCGAATCATATCGGAGTGGGTAGATGTGGAAAGAATATCTTACCGATAACTTGACATCCTCCCTACCAGGAATTCGAAATCAAGACAAGATTTATCTTTCGGGCTACTGTTCATGATCTAGGCCCCCATGATTCGTTGTTAGTTTTCCACGACAGACTGATTATTACTGAATAATAATCAGTAAACACGTGACTGCGAAATGCTTGCATCGGGTGTCCGTTTGTTGCTTTCAGATTCATTCTGGAGGTGTTTTTTTTTGTTTAAGAGAATGAACCCTATTTACCGTAGGTACTACTTTTCTTCGTTTGAAATATCGATTTCCTCGGTTTTTCATGTGGACAGGAATTACGCAAGGAGGCTGCGCTGAAAGAATCTGCCGAAAACTTGACCACTAATTACGGTACTGACCCGAATAACAAAGATTTGAATCGTTTCCAGGATATTATACCATGTAAGTTTTGAAGTCGCTTCAAGTTGCACCTACTGGCATTTTTGAACACGCTTTTACATTAGAGGCTGACAGGCCTCAAACTGCCTACTTTCGTGTATGATTTGAGGGCAAAGTTTATATACCAAGCGTACTAGGTCATCGGCCCGGATTCGAATCAATGCACCACAAATCCACTAGGTTAATAGTGTGATTGAAGGTCTTGCAAGTGAAGCCAACTTATGCTAAAAAGTCAAGAACCACTGTACAGCTGTTTCATCCTTATTGGGGATCATCAGCAGTGAGCGTGTCTCACAGAACTAAAGAGAGTTTCAGGTCCGTGAACTTCTGGCTTGTAGTTAAGGCCTAGAACCTTCGGTCAAGATTGGTCGATCAGCAGTGTGATTCACTCACACTTGGAGCCGCTCATACATCAGTCAATGAAATTACGCGACGTGCCCAGGTGTTGTCTGGCTCCTCGAGGGATGACTTCCAATAAGGAAGGACTAGATCAGCTGGGTGTCCAGTGAACTTGATTTCATAAGCAATCACGTACGCATAGTAAAACGAAAGGGGAAGCATCGTTGAACGTGAGTGGAATTGGTCAAATTAAGATTTCGCCGTCTATTCTACTTCGATTACTGATGCCTGAGAAACAAATACGGCAGCAATATTCTCATCTGACCACATCTATTTCATAATCACAGCTTTCCTCACATTCTAAACGGACCATGAACAAAATACCTATCTTGCAAAACCCCTAAAACTGCAAACAAAAAGTTGTCCAGTGGGTTTCAAGCGTGTGTCACGCTGCCTGATTGGGAAGTCATGACTGGCGGGTCAATCGATCGTCACAACCGGGACAGTTACTGGGTCGTCGTTCGATGAGTCGGGCACGCCTGTTCAGATGTGAAGTTCAGATTCGTCCAACGCGCGTTGACGGAGTAGTGGTTACACGCTCGTCTCGCATATCATATGTCCGGGGTTCAAATCCCGACACGGTCACCGGATATGCACTGCTGATGAGCTCTGATAAGAGCGAAACTCGAGTCCAGTGCTTCCGTTTGGTGTGGACCCACCGGAATAATTACGCCAGAGCGGGAGGACGACCGTTCAAACGAGAGTGATGTGACTGTGAACAAACCACCTATCCCGCAAAACCACAAAAGATGCGCTCCTAATTGAGAAATCAGAACTACGGGGAACTATGTCTCTCCATAAGTTATACACATACACATCAGATGGTTCCGCCTGATGAGAACCTTCCACTCTCAGGCAGTCGTTGATTCCGACACACTGGATACTTTGAGTAGACCAATGACACTTTAAAACAGACCGAACAATTTGGGCAAATTCGTCGGTACTACCTGATTACACAAACTATTTTCAGAGGTTACACAAACTCGTGTAGACCGAATATAGCCTTGAGTCTCACTGATAGGACCTCGTTTAGGGAACACCCAAGAGCCGATGAAAAGGCTGGGGTGGGATGGTTCAGTGGACAGAGCAGGAATTTACTAACCGGAAGGTCCGTGGTTCGACCCAACCTCTGTATCTCAACTTCCTCTATGTAGGCTTAGGTAATTTGGCAGTATCCCAGCCCTCGTGCTTCCTTCGAGTGGCATGGCAGTTAGGCGCCAAAGGGGTGCTACAGATGAACGATTTTTCTGTAGTAAGAAGGCCGATGATGGTTTAAATCTGAACGCGATATGGTGTCACGTGTGATCGGCGCTCTCGGGTACTGTTCTGTTTTGCTGCCTTCCCAGCTAGCACACACGGTAACGACTTCACCCAGTTCCACTTCGCAATCCGGTTAATGAAGGCAGTTTGTCAATGCCGACATGAACCACCAGAACTCGTCCAAAGTTTCGTTAGTTCCCATTGCACATACAGGTAGGACGAAGCACCATGCATTTAAAAGATTCCATTCAGGGTGAGGGCTCGTCAAGACACAAATTTTCTAAACTTAAGAGAGAAAAAATGAGATAATAGGTCTGGTGGAATAGATTCCAGATAAATCAACGGGAGGGCCTTCTTAAGTAGGCGAATCGCTTTCGGCCAATACAATCATTTTCAAATCAATCTGGATTTCACTGGAGACTCAAATGAACCTCTCGTTTTCTTTATGAAAATATACTGCGATATTTCGAATATCGTATCAGCTGAAGCATGAGGCCGCATTTGTGCAGCACATTCATTTTGTCAAAACCGTAGACGAGAGATACACTTGAGTCTGCTGTGAAAACCAAACCGGTTTGCAAATGAGTGTATTTCTCGAAAACAGTGCAATTTGGGTTCAAGTAGAACATAAGGTTGACGGAAACTCGGGAACTGTGCCTACCTGATCAGCCCCAAGAAGAGCGAAAAGCGGTCGTGGACTGCCGGAGAGTTTTCAGCAACCTTGTGAGTAGTTTCCTAGGTGAACCACTGTTTGTTGAAAATATGCACCGGAACCACATCAAGTTTTGTGACTCATTTGAAAACCTGTCGTAATGATGTCACTGATCAATGAAGGAACGCGTGTACGAAAGCCCGTAGTTTCCTGACTGTTTCATCAGCGGTGGCACATGAGTTTCACCTTCCGCTGTCCCCTGGAGCTGAGACACACATACACACGGTTTACTTAGTACCAGGTCAACTTGTGGTGGATACTTCTAAGTGGGACGACAAGCGAATAATTTAACCACTTTTAAACAAAAGCCTCATGTTCGCAGTTTATGAGAAAGAAATGGTTTTCTCTGGGTATGTTGCAGTGGTCCGAGTTTTGTACTTGTCGGGCCCAGACATGGAAAAATTACATGTGCAGGGAGTGACACATCCCCAAGGTCACCATCGGTACGACACGTTTCGGAAAGCAGGTGCGTTGGTGGAGCGCACCAAACACGGATTAGCAACATAAGACCAGTGGTGTGGGGCTGAAATTGTGCACGACCGGAACACC
>NW_008752030.1:155493-185796 GCF_000715545.1 Opisthorchis viverrini | reverse complement strand
CTGCATGTTTTGTCCTGACAATACAGCCGTGTCCCGAGTCCTCTGTCTTCTCCTTATCGCGTAGTCTGGCAGGCTCAGTCCAGGCGTAACAAATGGACGGCCGTCCACGATACAACAGTACTCGAACTCAATGGTTACTTGGTCAACTATTCGTCCATACTACTTCATTGGGTTATGCAAAATTCAGCCTCATGCATTTCATGATTTCAACAAATGACGTCGGATAAGTCTTTCGAAGGCATCTGAACAATCAGGTGTTGCAGGAGTTGTTAGAGTCTTCCCTCGGTTTGGACATTTGCGGTGCTCATCCTGGTAGTTTTACCCACTCGATGTGACACCCGACTTCTCTGCCTCCGGGGGGTACTTTCAATCCGCAACCATTCGGTTCTGTATCCAGAGCACAGATCAAAAGTTCGTGATAGTGGTCAGTAAAGTGCAGGGCATCCGATTTGCCTCTTGTTCACGTGGTCAGGCAAGTCTAGATGCAGATGTTGTTTCTATCAACGTTGAACTTGTATACACTCGAGTCCAATCTTTTAGTTATCCAGATATGGATGTACGTCAATCTGTCAATGGACCAGGCTGGTTCCAATATATGTGGAGTGACAGCCAGTGAATTTAAGCGGCCTGATCAACACAACATGCTCAGGAATCTGTGATCGAGGAACTCGCGCCTGTTTGTGGCACGATTTTTCTATGTGGATAATGAACAGGTAGGCGGGCATAACAACCGAACCGGAGGAACAAGAATACTCTGAGGCTGGTAATAGACGTGGGGGGCACGTTTGCGCTAGTACAAGCATGTCAAAGACAAACTGAGACCACCGAATAAGTTCCGTTCGATTCCCTTTTGTAAATGAAAAGTTGGAACGTCTGAAGATAAATCACCGACTGAGGTAATCCCCCCCCCCCGAATGAAACCAGTTGCTCAGATTCCCCCTAGCGGAAGTCTGTACATGTGAACAGATATATGAATAATAAAATTTGGCGTGCAGTAGAAAACGGGATAGTACAGTGTGGTGTAGTAATACGTGGTACAGCACGGCCAGTCTAGCACAGTCTAAGAGAGTAAAGTGAAATATAATGAAGCAGAGCATAGTATAGTATAGTATAGTGCAATATAGTATGCTATAGTATAGTATAGTATGGTGTAGTGTAGTGTAGTGTAGCATATTATATTATATTACGGTATAATATAGTTTAGTATAGTGTGTTACGGTATGGTATGGCTCAGTACAGTATAGCAAATTATAGTGTAGTGTTATATAGTCCAGCCTTTGCGGCATGTGAACGGAAATGACAGCACAGACACGGAGAATAGAAAAAACTGCTGGTGTTCTAAAACATTTCGCGGACAGTTTGTGACAGAGGGTTGCAGCACTCGGCAAGCTACAGCAATCAACATCTGTCGCATATTAGATAAGTCACATACCCAACAGTTTTGACTGCCTTGCTCTGCCCGGCATCTTCCAACCAGAATAGCACATTATGATCACCATTAGACACACGAAACCTACCTGCGCTCCTCAACTTTAGGCATAAAATATGCCAGGTTAGCCGGTGCAGTACGCAATACAAAAATTTATTCTACTACACTGGATTCCAGTTTGTTGTTTTTTATTTGTAATGCAGATGATCAAACTCTTGTTCTGCTCAAAGGAAACTGCATTATGGAGGAAGAAGTGAGTTTACCAAATGTGCGAAATATGCCGATTTATCACTACATGTCTTCGATTATCAGGAACGTCCTAAAAGTAATCACAGAACGCCCGGAACTCACTGAGGCCTTAAAACTCCGTCAAAAACTCAATAGGAAAACCGGTCAGCATCCAGACCAGTCAATCATTTAATCGATTCATCAAATGCTGATGAGTGTTCAGGCACGCCACAAAAGCACAACCGAATGTGATCTGCGTTCAGGCATTTTATAGAAGAACGATCGATGTTGATGGGCGTTCACTAATTGCCAATCAGACAGCCTTGATCAACGTCAAAATGTGTCCTTTGAATAGCGCGGGCCCGCTGTAACTTTTGTACTCGCACGCACTCGTTTGCTTCAGTAAAGCCGTTGTATTCCTTGTCGGTGTGTTCTTTTTCTGGCACCAGGCATCGAAGCGGAAACAGCAGTCAGATATAACAGGGATTAACCATGGTCGTAGGCTTGTTCGCTGAGGTGGGCAATTTGATTGCAAGCGTTTCACCAGCAATCGAGGTGACATCATCATTGCGTTATTGGGGAGCGTAGTGGTGCGTAGCGGTGGGTTAATGGTCAGTGGTACAAACCGACCCGTCGCTACGCACCACTACGTTCCCCAATAACGCACTGATGACGTCACCTCGATTGCAATCGAACTGCCCAGCTCAGCGAACAAGCCAACAACCATCTACGCTACCCGAGCTACTAACACTTTTTATATAGAAAATAACACGCTGTGGCCGAGCATGAAGTTGAAACCTATCGGGCATCCTTCCACCTTGTGCAAACTAATCGTGTTATTGCTCCAGGATGAGGAGGAAAATGTTTCTACAAACCCCGCAACCATCAAAGCAAAAAAATTTGCGCTCGTTCTTCCACGTTCAGTTCAGTTGTAGCACCCTTTCGGGACCTAGCTGCCACGCCACCCGAAGAAAGCACGAGGGCTGGGATACTGCCAAGTTGCCCAAGCCTGGACAGGGGAGGTCGAGAGACGGAGGTCGGATTCGAACCACGGACCTTCCGGGCAGTAAATTCGCGCTCTAACCACTCGGGCCAGCTGTCTAACGTGCCACCGTCTAACGAAGGCGTCCTGAGTAGGGAACGTTTTGCACGATAAACACTTCATTTTTGGCTGCTACGTGGAACATTTTCCTCTAGGGCTTAACTATTTCCATCATCAGGATGACAGGGCGACTAACAAATGTCTTGATGCTATGATGAACAAGCAAAAATACAGTAACACTAATGACCGTCATTCTCGACTGCCTTACAAATCCAGATGATATTGGCAAGTCTCCAAATGAAAAAGACAGCCCTTTCGGGAATAATATTGTGCAAAAATCAAGATTAATCCTCGTAGATTTCTAACCCGTTCACGATGGCCCATTGACACAAAAGACTCACCGCCGGACAAAGAATGTCTGTCTGTTAGGCACAGGTGTGTCAAACCACCTGTGACGTGCAAACGAGTATTGGAGTCAACCTTCTCGGTAGCTTAGTTGATAGACCTGCCAACTATTTGTTACCAACCAATTTAACGGTACATGCAAGAATTTGCCCTAATAGATGCAGCATTTAACACGGGGTGGATCTTCTGATGTCACAAGCATCGAACTGAATTTTCTACAAATTGTCCCCTTCGTTATACAAAAGCTTGTGTTTTTGTCCCTCAGGCTGAAGGATACATCAACGCCAGCTATGTTTATGCAGTCGAGCCTTGCAAAGACGCCTACTCGTCGCCTTCATTGGATAGGTCTCGGGTGGATTATATTGCCGCGCAAGCCCCACTCAAGCGGACAGTTGCAGATTTCTGGCAGATGGTTGCGGAAAATCGTGTCACACTTATCGTAATGCTGACAGAGTGAGTCTGAGAAAGTGTTCTCACGTATATCTTTGTAATGTACTACTCATAAAGTTGCTGAAAATTCGTTGACAATCCACGACCGTTTTCGCCATTCTTGGGGCTCATCAGGTAGGCGCAGTCCCCGGGTTTCCATCAAAATTATGTTCTACTTGAAACCAAATTGCACGAAGTTAGCGAATTTGCAAATTAATTTGTTTTTTCGAGAGACTCACCTGGAACCCAACTGAATCTCTCGTTTGTGGTATTTTCAGGCAACTGGATGTGCTCACGTAGTCCAACCTTCTTCAGTTTTTGAAATTTTAACTGTTAACTGTTTAACTGGTAATTTAGTATGCGTAATGGTTTCTATTAGGTGTTGCTTTGACGTAAACAGGGCGTTTCCACGTCTTTTTGCTGATGGAGAAACCTTCAAGATGAGGGCTGAAAATGAATTCTTTCGTTTACTGAGTTTATGCGAACACCGGTGAACAACTTACCTTAGTATGAAACTATCGAGTGCTAGTAAGTTACGCCACTGTGGCGGAGATAATAGCTTTCATGAAGCATATTAGAAAGATCATCAAATTTGCAGTCAACCATCAGTCGGAGCTAGGTGATGTGACGTGGAACTAGGGTTGAGTCTCTAGTGGAAACCAAATTGATTTGCGAATTAGCGTATTTTTCAAAAACAGTTCAATTTGTGTTCAAGTAGAACATAAGGTTGACGGAAACTCGGGGACTGCGCCCACCTGATGAGCCCCAAGAAGAGCGAAACCGGTCGTGGGCTGTCGAAGAGTTTTCAGCAACCTTGTGAGTAAGTTTCCTTTATGGGGTTCAACTTCTTTGATATCGTCTCCACCTATTGTAGCAACACCTTTCGTGATCGAGGTTTTCGCCACTTGACTACAGTTTCATTAAAGCGCTCATGTTCTCTAGAGGTAGAATGCCAATTTGTTGTAAAAATAAATAAGGAACAGTCGAATGGGAATTTGAAAGACGCCGATTTTGAAAACATTGGGAAATGGCGAAGTAGGTAAAATTAGTTGGATCAATTTATTTCCAGGAGGCAATGAAGCAATGGCAGTCACGTGTCACAGAAATAGTGTATTTTGAGTGTGTGATAAACGGGTTTCGGGAATTAGGCTGGTGAATTCTAATCTGCCTCTCCCAGACTCCTTGCCATCAGTTGCTCAATCGTAAGAAAACGAAATAATCAGGGGTCTCGGATGCTCCAAAACTAACGTAACAAAATTAGAGGCCCCATCCGAATGCCTGTTCAGCAGCGACCCCACACAAACTCCGTTCCACGTTCTAGGGTTCTCCATACCGGCAGATCCAAATCACTACCAAGACCGACATATTCAAACAGTTTTTAAACAGACCGGATCACGCGATCTCGTGGAATTCAGCGACATTATATTCGAATGACAATCGGTGATCGAATGGGATCAAAGACTTGAAAAGAGACTGCCATGAGGATGGAAGTTAGGTGGCACACGAAGAAATGCAAGAGAAACGGATTTATGGATGTGACATAGACCGTTCGTTCTGACTAAGCAGCGAAAAGCGGAGCCCAGTACGGCTGAGGGCGTTGGACAGCAAAATCTTCTATCCAGTACAGGACTGGTCTTCGGGTTTTACGAATGGCCATTAGGGATAATTCCTGTAGGCAAATGTAGTCTGTTGTACCAACAGTGGGTTTCCTCATGCATGCTTCTGGATATCTACTCATCGGTTTGAATATCAATCGCTAGGCGCGCTGAATTATGCCCATCCGTTTAACCCACTTTCACACTGTTTGACGTTGATTGTCATTCACACATGACAATAGAATCATTTTGACCAGATTCACCCGGTCAGCGCTGCAGAGCAACTACACTCACAGTAGTTACACAGTTATCGATAACTGGTTCGGCTTTCTGCACCTTTTCCATTTTGGTTATATGCGCTCAGTAACATCAGACTCAGTTGATTAGTTTTTCAACGATAAGTGCCACACGGAGATTGTCTCCATCGAGTTTATTTAATTACACCAACGTAATTGGCAACTGAATGTGTTTCACCAAATGCGTACAACTTGGTGTTAAAGTGGACCATACGGTTGATGGTAGCTTGGGGACAATGCCTATGTACTGGGCCTTGGGATTTGAGAAACCTTCAGGATGTTTTTTCAGCAACTGTTTCGCATGTACACTGCGCCTCCAGTTCAAAGGTGTGCTCCCCTGGTGAGGAGTTTGTGCATCAGGGTCCTCTTATGGCTGAAAGGAACAGGATTCCAAAGAACTATGTACATTTCTAACTTGCTTTTTTCTGATTGATTTTCCTGATCATGCAACATTCTGTTTCGCTGGTATTCAGAATACCCAAGAAAGCAAGTTTCCCGCTGAGATTTTCTCTTTTCAGTGAAGCTAATCTGTGCTGAAAAACCAGCATACTGTTTCGTTCCATTCTTACCGGGAATCATCTGCTGCTGACGCAACTCCAGGGAGTTTGAAACCTTTCGGTCAGCAATGTGAATACTTATCAGTTCGTTCACGAGCATATAATCAGCACTGTGCTTATCATTTAGTCACGGGACCCACATCACGTGGTCACACGAGTTGACTGGCTCCCGGAGTAAAGATCTCCCGTATGGATGTCCCATGGAGTGAATTTTATCCTTCTTCTGAGCTACTTACAGACTGTTAGTGTATAATGTAGATTCGATCCAGAAAATGAAGCTTACCAACATGATGGCGGATTCTAGTCTCCCTGGAGTTCCTAATAAGAACGAAACAGCTGCACAGTGATTCTTGGTTTTCAGCTTAGATTAGCCTCACTACAGTAGAAATCCCCAGCATTGCAGAAGTGTATGCGTGGGTGTAATGGTATTTTCGTGAACAGCCACACAAAAGTGCATGAACCGTTAAAAGGGTGCATCACCAATCAAAACATGTGGCTGAAACAAGCCAGATGCTGTACTGTTCCAGATCAGCTCGACTTTAGTGCGGACAATTATTTGCTCATTATCGTTTTTCCATTTAATTATGAGTAATATGCAAAAGAACTTACGATTTTGTCCCCCACAGGTTGAATGAAGGAGGCACTTCGAAGTCAGCCAAGTACTGGCCGGATGAGGTTTACGCAACCACTTCTCACGTGTGGTCTGGCAATGAACTGACTGTCACTTTGATTGCCGAGCAAGATCATCCAAGTTTTGTGATCAGAACCCTCAGTCTGGTGTCAGTAAGTTATCCTTTAGCTGCGCATTGATCAAATCTTACGAAGAAACGTTTGCTTGCCGGTCAGTAAACTCAGTGAACAGACTAAAAGTCACCTAGTCAGCACTATAACCATGAATTTTCCAATACACTCCAACGTGCGATTGACTGGCGGAGTTTCGAGCCTTTGTCTGATTAAATAGAGTAGCTGACGGCTTACTGAAGGTCACACTCATGCCAGACCATATGCACACAAGGATATTAGTGCATCTACTTGGGGTTTCACTGAACCGGGGGATCCGATAAATCAGCCGTCCTGGATCACTCGATATCGACTCATCGGCGTGTTCTCATGGATTTGTGAAAACACTTTATCCTTATGAATAAGTACAATCAGTGTTCCACGAGTTGCAATACGCAACAGTGTTTCTTTTTCCGCTTGTATCAGGGAATGTCTTCTCGCCTAAACATGTCAGTGACAAGCATCATTAGAATGGGGGATTACAGTCTATTTGCTGCAACAATTGTAGCCAAGAAGAGAGTGTGTAAATCAGTCACTTAAAGAAGTCTGCAAAGCGAAACGTTGATGCATGTTTACCTCAAAGTTACAACTATTGTTCGTGAAAATTTTTACAACAGCAGTACTGTGCAATGAGCGTAGCTCGTGCATCAAGCGTTGTGCACTCAAGAGTCGTATCGATTGGTAACTCCATTCTCGTATAACATTGGGTTGGCCCGCATCAAGGTATTGAGTCACATGTTGAATGAGTAATCCTGAGTCAGTGATCCAATTTTCGACTGATCGGCAAGTCCGATTACCCGGCTGAGGATGAGACCGATACACCCCGAGTATGTATCGAATACATCTCTATGAAATTGGGAAAGACCTCTCAGTATATCAAATTACTCACGTACACAACCGGTGGGTACAGTCGGATGGGTTGGGACAGTTTCTTGATCAAAAAGAACCGCTGAATGGTTGATCATTAGCCAAACGAGGAATCACAAACAACTGGCTTGTCTGGTCAATCGATGAAGCCGGGAAGTTGGTGGAACTGAGAGACGGATGTGATTGAGTACTGCCGCAGATTTATCAGATTCTTTATTTGAACGTTCCAAATCAGGTTACTGTTCACCTCCTAACTGTACTTCTTTCCCAAGGTCATATTGCTTTAAGATATGTCATCAACCAGTGCGAAAATGAAGTGTAGTTGTCTGCATTTTGACTACCGAGTTTTATCCCGTGATCCTTCCATCAAGGCTGCTTGTGAAGCCATAAGTTGTCATCAGTTCCGCAACGGGGCGAGTGACATAATCACTGCCTGACCGTCGTGTGCCTCTATCACTCATTCACTTACACCGGGTGAATGTTCATTATGGCACTAGAGGTTGGGCAATGGACAGAAGTCTATTAAACACAGTCTACGATCTTCCAGCTTGAAGGTTGTCACAGTCACGGCAAATTTTCTTCTAAAAGTGTATACTACTGCGGTATCATAGCAGTAGTCACTTGCTAACTTACCGCCAGGCTTTTGACTAAACGGTATCATTTGAAGGCCTGAACCGTACGATAATCTGGGCTTGGACCCCAGCCAGCGTAAAGCCTTGAAACTGACAAAAAAGAATTCCTCACCGTCAGGTCGGACGTCTAGTGGTACCGTCATGAGGTGGCATATAGAGCACGTTGGATAAGCGAAAACATGCTGGTACCGACGTCTCTGAATTTTCACGCACTCCACAGCCGCCTAATCGCACTGACACTAACCTGTCTACTGGTGATAAGAAGGGGACTGACAGCTCAGTTAGTCAGGCATCTTCTCTCAACAGTAGCCTTCTCACATCCTTCTTTGTTGACAGCCCCCTACTTCAAGAAACCAACTTTAAATCGCACTTAGATGCCTTCAATCTTTGCACCCTGAAGCAGGTGGGGCAGCAAACTGATTTTGCTCGTGTGCGCAATTCTCCATGCTTTGACGCAGATGGTCTGGTACGCACGTACAACCAACTGCCTCACTCCCGTTTTACTTCCGGTTGCGCATTTCTGATGACTCAAAGCATGTCACTGCTGAATATGCCGGGATCAACGTTGGGTTGGGAAACCGAGCGGAGGCGTCACTATTTGACTGGATACTTCGTTGGTAGTCGCCTCTGGACGGTTCGTTCTGTAGCGTCTCTTTATTCTCTGCTTACGCCCCAACAGTCTGTAACTCTGATTCTGTCAAGTCAATCTTCTATGCTCGCTTGCGAACGTCACAACGGTCAGAATTAGTCACGGTCATATGAACTCATAAACAATTGTGCTTGGTGATTCTGATGACCGGCCGTGTAGACCTCTTTGAGTGAATGTGAACCATACGAATATGGGCGATCAAAGGTCGAAGTATCATATCAGAGTCAGCCACAGTATAAAACATAAAAAGGAACTCTTACAATCTGTTAATCGATTTCTATTTCTACTACCTCGCACACACTCGCACACCTGATTTATTGCCTGATAATCCCACTGCTTCACGTGCTAAAAGCTGATGCTTCCACGATGGAGTTTATCACGCACACAACAGGCGACAACAGTTAAAGTGATCAAAACAAAGGTTGATTAACGAACATACACTCATTTGCAAACTAATTTGGTTTTTCCAGAGACTCACCTGGAACTCCTCTGAATCTCTCGTTTGTGATGTTTTCAGGCAACTGAATGTGCTGCACCAGCCCGCCTCACGTTCCAGACGCTACGATATTCGAGATATCGCGGTGCATGTATATCTTTGTAATGTACTACTCACAAGGTTGCTGACGGTTGTCAACGGATTTTCAGCAACCTTATGAGTAGTACATTACAAAGGTTGATTAACCTCAGTTAGCGTGATGATGCTTCCATGTATTCGTACATGCATGTATGCCTGCGTATGTCAGTCATGAGTTAACGCGAACATATGTGTGTGCGTAAAGGACAGTAAAAACGCCATTTACAGAAAGAGTCGTGGCGCAAACGAGCTGCCAGCAGAAAGGGGTGGGGGAAGGAAAGAGCTATGTGGACGACGGAGGACGTCCACGGAAGTTCACCAAATGCCTCCTTACACCACCGACTTCCAAAACAGACAACATAATAGCCACAGATTAACTGACTCCAAACCTAGATTGATCATTGTCGTGAATTACTGATAGAGACTCTTCACCGTCTGTCACTTTTCCTGGAAACTCTGTGTGTGTAAATGCACTTGTCTGCATTTTTCAAGACTACGCGGAATATGCACAACCCACGTGCCGAGTATTTTGTGCTTCCCTAATCCAAACGAATGCTGACTCGATTTTAGATACCGGCTATCATTGGACAGAAATCTCTGAGCCAGAAGGTTTAGATACCTCTCGTGCAACCTCAAAAACCTCTGGTATAAGCTAGTCGACCTCTTTCAAACACTGGATCTCCGGTATGACTGTCATCTTATCGAACGCCAGGAGCCGAATACTTTTCGTACCACAGCAGACTGTTAAAACTCGACCGCTTGCAGATCGAGGAATCCAGTGAAGTATACTGTCAGAAAACGAGGAGGGGGCTGGATATTTCTCGAACTATTCGAATTTCGTCTCGGCTGATTCATGCAACTGCTACTCGGATTACCCTCGTTAGTAGTAGAGCGGGTTTGGAAAAAACTAGCGACCTGTAAAATAAACATGCACTGTGTTATCCACCTTCAATCTTGTGGATGCACACATCTTCTGGTTCTGAAGGCACTGCCTTGCTCTGGTAATGAATATCCACCAATCTTTCACTTTGAACTGCCTATCTTACTTGCGCTCGCCTATGGAAACGAGTCCGTCCCAGAAAACCAGGGTGAGTTGATAGCTATGCATATCTCACAAACTACTGTGGCTTGGCTGTGTCGCCTACCGGGAGGACCGTTCCTCTCTAGTATTGCTTAGTTCTCCCTCTGCATCATAGTATCTTGGAAGCGAACAGGATGACAACAGTACCTGTTGGATCGATCACATAACTTCGCGTCATGTAATCAGTAAACTACGCTTTAGAAAGAGCGCTTGAAAAAGTGCTCGCAGCAACTTCGAAGCTACTTGGAATTCGAATTTTCTTGTCTAACAAGAAGTCATGAAATTCCAATAGATCAGGAAGACGAAGGTTTTGTGAAGTTTAACAATGGAACCCGTTAAACTTGTTAATATGGGGGAACGAAAATGGAATGTCGACAGTTTGAAGTTGTGATCACGACAACGGGTCGACAGCAGTTCACGCGTTTTCATTGGCTCACTTTACTTTGCTTTACTCTTGACTGCCGCAGTGACACCAGGGGCAAGAACAAGCCTCTAAGGCGGATGTGTTCCCCCATGAAATATAGATGAAAATTATATTGTCACTAGCGAAACACACTCACTTGCATACCAATTTGGTTTTACCGGAGACTCACCTGGAAATCAGCTGAAAATCTCTTGTATGATGTTTCTAAGCAAATGAATGTGTTGCACCAGGCCGCTTCATGCTTCGTCGCTACGATATTCGAGATATTGCGATGTATGTATAAACGTAATACACTACTCATAAGGTTTCTGGAAATTCTTCGACAGTCCACGATCGGCTTAGCACTTCTCGGGGCCCATCAGGTAGCCGCAGTCCCCGAGTCTCCGTCAACCTCATGTTCTACCTGAATCCGAATTGCACGAAATTAGCGAATATACACTCAATTGCAAACCACTTTGTTTTTGCGGGTGAATCACTTGGAACCCAGCTGTATCTCTCGTTTATGCTGTCGGGTAATCTTCAGCAACCCTACGAGTAGTGTATTATGTCCGTACGTGTCGTGTAACTTTTTTCCGAATGGAGTATGTGCGTGTACGGCAGGCTGTTTCGCTCCGACTGGATAATCGGTTACATTGTATACTTGACAAATACCAGTGTAACGGGGATACTACTGATGTTTTCCCCATCAGCAGTATCACCGTTACACCAGTACAGCTTGGTGAAAGTATGTAAAGGTCATCAGTCCCTGTAGTCTGGGCGGTTTATGTACGATTTAAGTAGACTCGAGTGAGAACAACAAGACGCTATTTCGGAATTCCTGTCAAAGAAATCGGACAATGTTAACGACTAGGAAGCCAGTACGTGTCCAACAAAAGTGCATTGCTTCATCCTGTAGCCTCATTATCTCCTGTAGATATTGCTAATTTTATATCTTCCGGGCGTCTGCTGATAAATCCAGCCAATCTGGTCAAGGACTGCCTACTGGTGTGTTTAAACACTAAAACATCGAGACATATGATGTCTTCCGTTTGACCTGGGAGTTGGTCAGCAAATCTAAGTCGATGACAGATGGCAAGTTCACCACGGTGGTCTTCCTTCCCTAAGGAAGTCTACCATTCCAGAAACCACTGTCCATGCGATAAAAAGGGCCACTTGGCAAGGAAAATATCTCCTGAGGGAGCGGAGGCTCTTCGCAGAACGAGTACGATGTCACAACTGTTATGTTACAGCCGGAAGAACTCGTATTTCCTAGAATAAGGGGCTGTGGGAGTCAAATCTAGTAGAGTGTTCCATCTGCACTCGGGATGGAGTGATTCCCCAGGTATCAGCATCATGAGAGGGCCATCTATTGGGAGAAATAATCAGTCTGTTTGAAATAATTAATGGACCTTCTTGGTTAGCTGTTTTTGTGGTGGATGGAAACCTCAGATTCATGTTAGTTTCACGGCCACAGTATTTTAATTTACAAACAATTCTTTGTCTCTACAGGACCAAGTTGGTTGTCGGGGCCTATCCAAAGGGAAGACTTTAGCTTTCCTCTACTCTGACATCCTATCCTGATTTGAATAGTTAAGCAAACGCAGGTTTGGTCAATTGGGCCAGAACGAATATTAGATTAAATCTCTTATGCTGCAAAGTGGATCGATAATCATATAATTTGTTTGGTTCGATGTTCATATGTCTCCTTCACTCTGGCTGAATCAGAGTGAAACACCCATTCCGTTCTTATCCGAGACATTTAACTTGTGGGGTGACCTCAGTTTTGGCCGCGTACCGCGTACGAAAACTGTGTTCAAGCGCGTTAATCTCAGAAAGTTGGAGCTTATAAACTTGACTCGACTGAAACCTGAGCAGCAAGTCTGGCCAACTACAAATTCAATGCTTTGCATCAAATTCTTCTGTAGGGGATTCCGAACTGACTTTGTTTCTAGTGAACCGTTTTCAACTACCATCGGTTTTCATTCTGCCTACCAACTTCTTTCGTGAACTTCTTTCAAGAACAACATGATCAGTAGTATATATTGGAAGCTTATTTGCATACAAATTTGGTTTTCGCGTAGACTAACCTGAATCCCAGCTGGATCCATCATTTACGATGTTCTTCTTCAACTGAGTATGCCGCATTAGGGTGTCTCATGCTCCAGCAGGTACGATGTTCGAGTTGTCGCAATGCGTTATTCAGACGTAACATACTACTCATAAGACTGCTGAACACTCTCCGACAGTCCATGTAGTTTCAGTTCACGAGTTTCCGTCAAATTCATGTTCTACTTGAATTCAAATTGTATGGCTTTTGGCAAATACACTCACTTGTAGACGATTTTGGTCTTGGAAGGAGACTCAGCTGAATTAGAGTTGGGCTGGGCAGTCGATGGCAAGGGCCTTTTGTCGTCACCGACCGCCGGGGGACGTCTGTACCATTCAATATGGTCGGGGGTCGAAAGTAGTGAATGGGACAAAATGGAAGGAAGAAGGCCTTCGCTACAGAGTAATTTCTCCGGAAATGCCAACTGACCGGTTACAGACCATTGAACAAGAATGCAAAACTCTAATCTGCATCTCAGTTACAAAAACTGGACACAGATCTTCTCCCGAACGAGTCTTCCTGGAGATTCATTACCCCCAATCATTCGTCGGTCAAATAAAAGCAAATTTTACAAAGTGGCCCCGCGAATTCCGCAACAGAATTCCATTTTTCAAACGACGCAAAGCGAAATTCTACGAACAACACATACTACTCGCGTGCCTCCCCATCAGTAGTACCAGGCAGAATTTGGGTTCAAGTAGAACATAAGGTCAACAGAAACTTGTGGCCCGCTCCCACCTGATGAGCTGTGGAATTGGTCGTGGGTTGTAGAGAAGTTTTCAACAACCTTATGAGTAGCGTGTTATCTTCCGCAATTTTAAGTTTTCCAAATACTTCCGGAGCCTGGCGTCCTACTTCCAAGAAACTTCACTTTGAAATTCGCTGTCCAATTTCATACTAATATCAATCACCGTCAATGATCATAATATCATTTCTACAATATATTTCCTCAGGCTTTGAACGTCGATGAGCCGGTGACCGTGACGCAGATACAAATGAAGAGCTGGCCAGATCATGGAGTGCCAGACGTAGAAGAATTCGCCGCGCTTATCGATGAGTATCGTAGACTCAAAGATGCCGAACCACCTGGTCATGGACCATCGCTGATTCATTGCAGGTTTGTGTTCGTCTCCTTCGGACGGTCGTAACGAATCTTTTTTTTCTACCCAACTGTAAGATACTACTGATAATCCATCTTGTCGACAAGTTGACCTAACCTGGCCACATTTGTCTCCAATAATCTAAGCCCATCGTTGCTGATGTTTTGCTCTCCAAACAGTGCCGGGATCGGACGTTCTGGAATCTTTATCGCAGCGGATGTAATTCGCAGACAACTGGAAAAAGGCGTGCAGTATTTTGACATACAAGGCACGGTTTTGCAACTGCGTACGTGCCGTATGCACATGGTGGAGAAGGCGGTAAGTCGGATTGGGTGGGGTGCCTAACCGTTTCATCCTGCAGCTTGTCAGATGTGATATCGCAAAGCTTCCGTAGTTGCTAAAATGGTCCCAAGTTGTGCTTTTCCTTGCTACCATGGTGCAACTCTGGAAAGACTAGGGCTACTTTGTTCCGGACCGAGTAATTTTCAAAAGCCAAGTAATTTTTCACCAGGCAGACATCAATAGTGGCCTTTACATTGGATCCGGAAACCAATATTTACACAAAATGGTCAACCGACTTATTGCTGTCCACATGCGGTGATCCCTTCCAAAAATCGATCTAGCTTGGGGTCAAACAAAACGACTGATTTTCCTAAAGTGGTTCCCACATTTTACCCTCTGTGTAACAACAACCCCACCTGAGGTTGCATGCTCCCTGTTTGTTTGTTCTTTGGCACCTAAGATACTAGTAAGTCTTTAAAATGCTACTAAAATATTCAACCGTACACATTCTTACAATCGGTCTTACCAAAGAAACTGATTGGCAAATGAATTTCACCGTCCAAAACAGGAAAAGAATATCTTGCCGTAGAAGGTGACGGAAGGGAGTTATGGTTCAGCAACTTGCAGTAATGAACATAAAAATACCTTTTCGGCCTCATTTAGGTGGTTTTGTCCCGAAATCGGGGGCAAGCTGTTCTTAGCAATCTGATAATTAGGTCCTGAAATCTGGACCTTTAAATAATTTTACTGCCACTTTTGTCCCAGCTTTCCACTGTTGTGAACAATGGGTTAGCTCATCGAACGTCCCAGTATGTGTTTAAGAGGGGTTTGATAAACAATCGCTGGATTTAGTGTTGGGCTCTTGACACGGAAGCTTCATCAGGCCAAGAGAAGAGGTACGCAGGTTGATCGGGTTTTAAAGCAGTCCGGGAACCAGTCCGTGACTAGCCGACTTGATTGATTTTGGTCTGAAGTTTCTGTTTGTTTTAAGCGTCCATCCTCTGCGTCATTCAGTCCTGAGTATTCCCTTCGGTTGCCATACTACCTTTGAAGAACGCATGTGTAGTCATATCGGACTGTGGATTTTGCGCTGGGCCATAACACGACTTATTTCGGCGATGAAAATTCATGAGGGCCCAGTCCGTAGGGTGATTAGAGCAAGCATACATGATGGATTTGTCCAGAAAGGGTTTTCTGTATTTTCCTTCGTGGGAGTCGCTCACACCTCCGTTGGGCGGTTACACTAAGACCTCAATGTCCATTCAAAAATGTTCGATCATCGATTCAGATTTGTACACATAACTAATGACTCTCGCACACCTCAGGCAGTCAAGACCTCAAGATTTTTTCCGTTCACTGAATCATGGGCCGAGTCACAACAGTTTCAATGCTGTTAACTATCCTGTAATCTTGCATTTCCCAACCAAAGATAGTGGCTCTGATTTAGGTGTCGGACAGCCACAGGAAGACGGTAGAACAAGTTTAAAGATTAACTTTTCCAGACACTCGAAGGATTTCGTAATGTCAAATGCCGTTACGTCTGGTGACCATCAGGTAATAATACCTTGGGATTCTATCATCTCCCATCGATTATTTATGAACTTAGCTGGAAAAATCATTGTACATTTGCCTAGAAATCTACTCGAGTTAATACCGAAATAAGGCGAGTGGCTCCCACAACGTTGACAGAAACAAAAGGGAATTTCATGAAAGTTTGGTAGCCGTGTTGAAATGGAATCCAAACCGCCTTGAATCAATAAATTTGCCGATAAAGTAGGTGATACTCTTGTTGGATGGCCATCATTTCGGACGAACACAAAGCCTTCTTGTAAGGTATTTAGATTTTGAACAAATTTCGAAGACTCGGTGACGATTGCCTCTAGCAAATGAAGTCAGTCTGCTGAAGAGTATCACACAATCGCCTCATCACTGTTGGAATCACTCAGCTTGGCAACTTCCACCAACTTCCAAATGATGCCTGACCTCGGTTAGTGACTGAACCGCCAACCGAAACGTGAGCAAATTTCTTACCGGAACACCACTCAACGGTTTGGCAAAAAGCTCATTCGCGTCCAACCTAACTGTCAGCGGGCGCGTAGTCAATCCGAATGAGCTGTTTCATGCCGCTTACCGTGCACCCAATAGAATGCCAATATCGATGCGCTGGCGTGACTTCACTAGGGCCGAAGCAGTCGCGACACATCTGCGAAACCCAGTTCTGTGCTGTCCAAAACGCTTCGTGCGCACACTGAGTCAGCCTTGATCGTGTGACACGAATGAACCGACCGAGTCACTCAATCAACGGCCCTCTAGACTGTCTCACAGCATCCAATCAGATGTGACGCGGATGTGCGCAGACAACCAGTCGTTCGTGTATCCACACTTTTCATTTCGCCAGCCACTCTTGGCTGCGTATTTCATTTTTCAGTCACATTTTAACCATTGATGATTGTCACTGTGTTCTTGTTGAGACATTCTGTCACCGGTGCCTGCTTAGCAGTAGTACCGCCGTAAATTGAGTACGTAGTTTGCATCAAGTGAAGCAGTTTCTGTTGACTCCGCGAGTAATTACATTTTTCATACAAAGCCTGCATGATTACTTATAGCGAGTATACACTCATTTGCAAACTAATTTGGTTCTTTCGCCCCAAAAAGGGCGAAACCGGTCGTAGGCTGTCGATGGATTTTCAGCAACCTTATGAGTAGTACACTACAAGGATTACTTATAGTTTGTCGGTAATGGGGACAATTTCTACGTTCGACTGCGGCCATATCCTGCATATGATATCAGTGCACGCTGGCTGGTCCGAAAGCTCCGAACAGTCACTTCATCGCTGTTTGGGGGTAAACGCTAGCGAAGCAGATAGCTAATCAGCCACTCGTGACAGAGAGTTATAGGGTGCAGGTCGAGGGGTCGAATATCCCCAAAGGTTCGTGAGGGGGGCACTGCTGAAATTCCAGCAAAATTTAAGGGGGTCGTTCAGCTTTTGTCGTTTTTTTCAGCATAAAATGACATCACCCCTGAATGCAGGACGGGTTATGTCATAGCAATACGAAATAAAGGCTATTAAAACCAAACTGCACTCTGGGGAATCTTCATGCCTTTTTGGCTGAGGCTCGCGCTGTTCTTTCTGGACAGGTCACTTATTTTGATCAGTTTAGTTTGACATTGTAGCTCACAGCCGACAATATATGGGGCTGGCGCTCTGACGCCTACAGTCGACAGTGAACGATCATATCCGAGACTTGGGCCCAGGTCATCATCCTCGTTTCTCCATATAGCCCTGCATCACCTCTCCGAAGAATCGATTGTTTGCTGACGACAATCAGTAGAGTGAATGAAGCAAAACTGGTGGTTTGGAAAGTAGGCTGATGAAGTTTGTCTTTAATCGGCGAAAAGCGGATGAACCAAAGAACTCTGTGAGCTTGTTTGGTCATTGACACCGTATTCCGAACCTATTTGAGAATCGATAGGGAATCTCTTGTGGGAGTACCAACTTCACCCTTTCAGTGGCTAGCTGCCATGCCACCTGAAGAAAGCACGGGAGATGGGATACTACCAAGTTGCCCAAGTCTAGACAGAGGAAGTCGAGATGCATTAGTCGGGTTCGAACCACGGACTTCCGGGCAGTAAATTTGCGCTATGAACTCTGAGCCATCTCGCCCCCAGAGAAGAAATACGACACGGAACACAGTAAAAACACTAAGACACCTTGAACTCTGTTGTTTATTGTATTTCTTCGGGTTTGTGATGAAATCGAGCTAGGGAAAAAGGTTGTTAGTGAGGTTCAAAACCATCTGCTCGCAATACAGCCCTAATGACTAAAGTGAATCAATCGTCATTGTTGATTATCTATAATCAAAGTTTCGTAGCCGCGACCTGATGCAAAATGATTGTGATGTGATTGTTTCTTATTTGAAGCACGTGACAAATTAATTCAAGCAGAATTTGCCAACTCACGGAATAAGCCGTAATCTTCGGTCACTTGGATTCTGTGTCCGATAAAGTCGCTAGATATCCCATTCGTTATGTACCGTTGTCGAGGTTCTACATTTAAATCTGACCAGGTCTTATGAAATTGTTGCTACACGCTTCTGTTAGGTATGATGTAGGCATAGGTGAACACTCGGACACATTTCGTGCCCCATGTCCCGCAAATACTACTTTTAACTTTGTCATCAACTTGTTTCTATTCGCATGTACCGTTTCAGCCGCAATACGTCTTCTTGCACATGTACCTGAAGTCACTTTTGGAAAACTACTGAGTGCAAACGTGAGGTGAGTGCCCCATTATCGTACACACACGACTCTTTGTGGTAAACCTGTGGAATTCTGAATGGTCCCAAATGTGCTGATTGGCGAGTTTTTCTCAACTATTGTACATGCTCGGCATCCTTTTGTTGCCAGTTGGGGGGACCAGTCTTGAATGAATGAATGATGATACTAAATTTAGAAACAACGATTATTCGGCTCTATAAAACCCGCGATAAATCCAGAATGAAACAATTCAACGGACTGCCTAGATCAACGTCACCGAAACATGCGAGAATATTCTGACGATGACGTCCTGGCACCCGATCAGCATGGGGATGTCTACTGGGGGAAATCGCCCCAATCGGTGAAAAACGTGAGGTTCTTGCTTTATCCAATCCAAATTGGGCTGTCCATTCACAGTCATGTGCTTTTATCGACATCCAAACACCCAGTGGAAGCAACCTCAGTTGCTCGCAAATGGTATATTTCCACCTTTAGGTTAGTGGAACGAACGGCGAAACTAAAAGTACAACTGGGCTATAGGCAGCTCAATAAGCAGCACAAATTAGGATTACAGTGGTCCAGTAATTCAGGAAGAATCGGTCACCAAAGCCGAACGGGGTTCAACTGTCTGCTTTCCTAGTAAGTGATTTACGTTGAGGAGCTCTTTGCCAAAAACTTGCCTCTCTACTGTTGGCTTGTTATTATCGTTTTCCACTCGACAGCTAAGTTCTTGAGACAAGTACAGATTTGTCCCTTGAAAAGGTAGTATTCCAGTTATAGGAACTGGGAAGTACTGTAATTAGGTGAATCAGACTCCTTGTCAAAAACACCTGGCGAAATGATTATAAGACCGCTCATCTCTTAGTTACAACTTAATTTTTATTAAACGGAAAGGAATCATCTCTGGTTGGAATGCGATCTTTCCCACCGGAAACTGATCTCAGGTTCCAAAAGAACATTTATCTAACTAAAGAGTGAGGATGAACACAAAGAAATCACGCAAAAGAAACAGAATTTACAGCAAAATGGAACAAAACCATTGGTTGTTCTCAGGGCAAGACAGCGCAAAATGCTTGCCAAGAAACGTGAACTCAATCACGTAATGTCAGCGACACGACCGAAGTTGAGATGCAGAAACCTTGATAGAACTGAGGATAGAAAATCAACTAAGTACCGACCGATCAAACTAAGAAGTGCAGAGAAATCTCGATCATTGCGCTGTACGTTCAAGGCTTTTCGTTTTCAGTAGTGTATGTCAGCTGCTAAGCAAAAGCCGCTGTGCCACACTCGCTTGTGTTGAGAGTCATTGTGAAAAATGGATGGTTATACCGTAGTTCACAATCTGCCACTGTTGAGCTACTTGGATGAATGAAGGACGGTTAAGTGTTGTGTCGTGGGTGGCCGTCTATTGGTTACGCGATAAGAAGACAGAAAACCCTGGACACGGCTGTATTGTCAGGACAAAAGATACAGAGCTTCCGGGTAAATATACAGGATGACTACAGGGTCAAATATGGTCGTTCCGGTAGTGAACACTTAGCCCCACTCCACTGGTCTTATGTTGCTAAGCCGTGTTTGGTGGGCTCCGTCAACGCACCTGCTATCCGAAACGTGTCGCACCGATGGCGACCTTGAGGATGCGTCATTCTCCGTACATGTATTTTTTTCCAAATCTGGGCGTGTCCTGACATTAAGATTTGATACACAATTTCACTGTCGATGATTGACCAAAAATTAAAATATGCCAAAAACTGATTTGCTCTTTTTACAATCTGTTTCCTTCCAGGAGCTACATACAGACGAGCAAAAACCCGTTGCAACCGCAAGGTTTCCAGTTCTGAAACTAGCGGCAAAGCGTGTGCGTGCGGCTTCCACTTTCCAAATTTGTTCACCTTTGTTCAACACACGCGTTCACTGTTGTGCTGTGTCTAATCTGACTGAATTTGAGATTTTTATACGATTTTTTATGCGTGATCTGCCATACGGTAAACCGCAACTTGTGGTATTGTGTTTCAAAACAAGCTAAAACGACTTCAGTGCATTCACGGAATAAAGTTGGAGTGACACAGTGCGATGATTTCGACTATATTGCATCATATTTGTGGTTAGTGTAGAGATCGTAGTGCTAAAAGAGTTGGGGTAGGCAAGCAAGCCCTCATATATCTGTAGGTTGATATACTACTGCGAAAAGCCGCATGAAGTAGTGTATTGCGTCCATACAGTGTAACGTGATACTGGCTAATCGTGTCCATTGGAACATGAGGCCGTCTGGTGCAGCAAGAACATCATAAACAGGAACTTCAGTTGAGTCTCCCGTGGAAACCAAATTGGTTTGAAAAATGGGCGTGTTTCGCTAAAAACCCATCCTGGTTTTGCTCAACTTCTCAGTCGCCTCTCAACGTTTTCAGACTGACAAAAAGGTTACTTTCACCCTAAATTTTCCACGCACTTCGGTTGGTCTGAAATAACGAGAACAGGAAAGCGACGGAGTTACAGAGTTGACATTTATTCCTCAAGAAAACGTTGATACAGCCCACACTTCCCACCATTTTATCAATATCACGAGAACCAAACTTTCCTATGCAGTGCCTAGAGCTGAAATATGCTATGTTGCTTTAGAAAGGCGAGATGGTCCAAGTGGTTAGGGAGCGAATTTACTGACCGGGAGGTCCGTGGTTCAAACCCGACCTCTGCCTCTCGACTTCCACTGTCTAGGCTTGGGCGACCTGACAGTATCTCAGCGCTCGTGCACTCTTCGGGTGGCATGGAAGTTAGGTACCGAAAAGTGATTTTTCTCTCTCTTTATGTTGCTTTAGGTAATATCTTCGAGCCGAAAATTATCCGTCCTGAAGTTATCGATCTTTCTTTCTTAGTCTATGATATTTGCGCCATATGGTCCACTGCCAAGTGGACAGAATTCGTGACTGAGCGATTGTAGGGTCAACAACCAGCTTGATATTCGAACTGTGCCCTTCAACACAGGACGGCACTATTTTGGACAGCCGGAGTATGTTTTGCCACACAAATCATTGGAAGACTGGACGTCAAGCTAAAGTAACCCGCAGTTCCAATATTCTTCTGACGCGTAGCTAAGAGACGCATGCATTACTAGCAAGCCACCACTTTAACTTGGGTTTATAGCGTGTGCACGTCGGAAAGACAGCAGGTGAGTAAAAACAGCTTATAGGGCCCATCGACTGGATCAAGATACTCGCGGATGATAAACAGAATGTAATCGCTTTTCTTTGATCCAGGAAAAGTGGAAGGGGGGTAGGGGGAGGACATAAGGACAGAAATTTTAACAAGGGGTTCCCTGAGGGTGAGATATGTCCAAGGCTCAGAGCGAATATCAACATGTTTGGGCTAGGATAATTTGTGAGTCAACGCGATTCCGAAGTACTCACCAGAATCATATGTGTTCCACTGACAGAACTTATTGTACGATCTTCCTGTCATTAATCGACCAACCCCGTGAAATCTGACTCCACTACACTGATTGCCTTGCCCTGTTACACTCATTCGCGAACCAGTTTGGTCCTAACGGGACTGTCAGACCTCTCAGCAACCTACGAGGAGGCTTTGTCAAGAGCTCCTTAACATGTTACAAAAGACTTGGTGATGAGCCCGTCACATTTACAAGACAATGAAAATTTCTAATCGATATAACCTATCGCAATCGCTGCAACCAAAAACACCGAATTGCTTAAAAGTCTCAACCTTCCGGGGAGTTAACCGGATAGTTATCAAAACAAATAGTTTCAGGAGGCTGCTGTCGGACAAACTGGAACACTATGTGTTAAGCGGAACTTCACACGGATCCCTCTTTACCGCTCGCACTTAGGTGTTGTCACGGCCGAGAAGTCCATCCCACGCAAGATTGACCAAGGATTCGGGACGCTTACCGGTCCGGCATCAAGGCGAGCACCGATTGGTCGAAAGTCGACCCAACAGCCAATCATGACCCAGTATTGGCCGAGTGCCGGTTTCCAATGGCGCATCCAGAAAGCGTCAGAATTTCCAGAAAGTTATTTCCGCCTACGCTATATATGTGAAGCGCTGTACAACTGTTCCTGACTTCGTTTTGGGCGTTACTCTACCACATGCACCCTTAGTGGTTGTTTTGACGTGAACGCTAGCTTGGGAGGCTCAGACCGAGAACTAAGCTGAGAAAAATACCGTTATTACACTATGAACGCACTCGACCACGACGTTGTGACTCCTGAAGCTCGATGCTGGTGTAACGTTGGACACTACTGATAAGGCAGGCTAGTAGTATGTTTTCTCGTAAATCCGCTGTGCGTCTCTTGAAAAGTGAGATCTATTGCAGAATTTATGGAGTCCCTTTGTAGCATTTGCTTGCATTTGAATAAAAGTCAGTGAATATCCAGAAGAGTTCAGAAAGACGCGTTCAAAGAGAAGATAGATATTCAGTTGTAAACAAGATGCATATGAGAGTTTTGCTTCCCTGCCTAATAGTCTGTAGCTGTTCGGTTGATGCTTCTCTAAGCGAAGGCCTTCTTCCACTGGTAGCACAAGGGTCGATAGTATTAGGCTGGATGACGCGTCCTTAACCTGCTAGCTGCTTTGAACACGAAGAATACTGTACCTGTCTTTTCGAACAATCACCATGGTTTTGCGTCCAACAAAACAGTCCAAACATTTCATTTCCCCCTATAGTCTATGTCCTTCTGAATATACCGAGGAAAGGACGATCGATTCGTAACCACATATATGACGCTTCAAGCCCGGACAAAGGATTTTCGGAGAAGATCAAAGAATATATGCACAAAACTATCTGTTCATTAGTGCCAGGACTTGTGGGGTGTGCGCTCTAACCACGTAGTGCAAAATACGAAGACAATTCTTCATCGTTCTCTGCCAACTTTCATTAGGATATCGCATTGACTAAGAGTGTTAATCGATCCTGTTCACCCGTAGCATACACCCCGTCTGCTACCTTCCGGACGTTTATGGTCCGCGATCAAACCAAAACAAGTGGTCATCAAGCCACGAAGAACTGGTCTGAGCATAAAAGTAACGAAAGTAACCAAAACTCTACATAACTCTTCAGAATAAAAAAATCGTTCGGTGTCTAACTGCCATGCCACTCGAAGAAAGCACGAGGGCTGGGATACTGCCAGGTTGCCCAAGCCTAGACAGGAGAAGTCGAGAGGAAGAGGTTGGGTTCGAACCAGGGACCTTCCGGTCAGTAAATGCTCTAGCCATTGGGCCATCAGAATAAGGTATATTAAACAGCATATTGAAGCATTTCAATCCGTCTGGTCTAAAGGGTAGTAAGTAGGTGACAAGGGGACCGATTTCGAAGTCCGTTCGTAACTAATTACATAAAGGATAAACACGTAGGATCAGAGATCGATAGCAGATGGTAACAGAACCGCCATGGTTGACGCCTAATTCGGGCATGACGGGTACACCAATAGAGATCGAATTGAATGTCACGTGCGGCAAAGAGGACGGTGAGAGCAG
Source organism: Opisthorchis viverrini (assembly GCF_000715545.1). Lineage (NCBI taxonomy): Eukaryota > Metazoa > Platyhelminthes > Trematoda > Opisthorchiida > Opisthorchiidae > Opisthorchis > Opisthorchis viverrini. Next base: position 161,595 of record NW_008752030.1, on the reverse strand, counting down.
TGAATATCGTGTGAGGACAACATCCAGTACATGCTTTTCGACATCACAGTTGGAATCAAAATTCCTAGATCAAGGCTTCCAAGTGCATTAGCGCAACTAGACTCCAGTTCTACGGAGGCTTTTAGAGTCAAAACACAGCGTAGCGGACTAAGATGTAATCTGACGTTTCGGTTGCTACGGTCAAACTTATCCCAGGATTTCTACAGTCGAGTACAGCTTCATTTGGGTTCGCTATCATGTCTTCTGATTGGCGCTCCTGAAGTCACTTGGCAGTTAGATGCGACCAGCGAGTGTGTTCTGGCTTCAAAGGTCTTCATGGCACCCCATCTTTCTCACGCTATCCAAGCCAAGTTTGGCCCGGAACCCCTTAGGCCCTAATTTCAAGCAGCGTTGGGACAACACTATGTACAATGAATACTACAGTGTCAAATCGTGAACACGATTGCTTGAAGTGCAATTTATCGCATACATCCATACTTATGATCCTATTAGACCATGTTGATGATGGCCATAATACAAATCAGAAGGCATATGCACTAATAGAAGTTTTTGGTATGGTTGACAGTGGTGGGTTGCCATACGTATAAAGATAAATACAATGCAAAACGGGAACAAGTCAGAAGAGGAACTTATAGTCTGTGAAGGTCCGGACGGCGGGAACGTTTTTCTCCGCAGTATGGCTGCTACACGTGTTCTATAATTGTCCGTGGACTTGTGGAGAGTGGTTGACTTCCTGCTCCCTGCGCGAGCGCGCGCGAGTCTGTGTGTGCTGAGTGTGTTCGGTTTCCTTATGCGTAGGTTCGTTTGCGTGTACGTGGGCGCGTCAGCACACGAGTAGTTGCTACGCTCACTAGACGATACGGACAGTCGATGTCCGATGAGTCACCTTAATGTGACGTGGTTTGTGAGTATGAAAAAAGACAAGTCTCGTGATCCAGCAAGTGAATGTGATCTGAACAGTCAAACATGTGGGTGACTGGGTTGCTACAATCCGGTTTCACAGTCGAGAGCCTCTAAGAGAGTAGAGGTGCAGCTTTCGGCCTGAAATCATTCTTGTTTTACAGCCTCAGCTACAGCAAGCCTCATTCAAAGGCGCTCACAAAGTGCACAAGTTGGCCCGCATAATCAAATCGGTTTATCAGCTACAAGCGATGCACCAAGAGTACATTGGTTCCAGCTGTTGAATTTTCCATCACCGGAAAATGGGAGTGCGGTGGATAGCCAACCAAACATTGGAGGCAAGAGAGTAATCAGTTAGTTAGGGGAAACCGGACAGCTACTTATTGGAGGCGGTCGTTTTGATGCCCGCATTTCATTGACTCTTCTTTTGAGGTCCGAAGGTCCTCATCCAAGGTGGCGACAGCTGTCAACCCAGCTGAGCTTAATGGTAGACGGTCCTCTGGCATGCAGAGCACACGTCTCAGCCAACCTAACCCATGGAACGGAAGAGAAAACTCGCTTCATAAAACCATCTGGCGTACCTCCGGATCAGAAAGAAAAACGTGATTGACTTCCTTGTTTTACCAGGTCAAATAAATGTTTCAAATTGTCGCACTAATGAGGTCTGTGGAGTCGCTGTAGAAAAAGTGAGGGGAACTCGGACATCAGTAGTCCGAAACCTGGCAATGTATAGCTGAGGTCACGCGCAGATTCTAACATTGATACGAAGACTTGCAGTGTAAGGAACCGGGGAATTCGTGGAAGCGGTCTTTAGTGAGATTGGAAGCGCGAGCAGTTTCGAGAGGCAACTGACAGTTGTGAAAATGAAACCAAGTCAGGGAATGATTTTACGTTCCCAAATGACGGAGGTCCAAGTGCAGTAATGCACAAAGATTCGCCAAGAAAAGTTAAATATTTGTTTAAAAACAGTTGAGGACGTACGGCGAACTGAGACGAGACTCACCTCAGATTCAGATCGATTTCCCAGTTACGACGCTATTCAAACGAATTAATTGGAGTTCCAGGTTAACGCCATCTAAGTTAGTGAACGGATTCTCAGGGTGGAGAGACGAACTTGTGAGACTGAGCAATGTAGCTCAATAGAACAACTATATCAGCAGATATCGAGAACAGTTGTGAAACTAGGAAGATACTAAAAGACGGATGGAACTGTAGCTTCGTTTGGTGTGCCTCATAAGCCTGGAACCCCTGATGCCATCAAGGAATTCTTGAAGCTTTGTGTAACGGAGAGACATCTTCGAATTGACAAAACTCTAGAAAAACATTGTAAGATCGTGTCATCCCATGCATCGAACAGACAGACAGACAGATAACTGAAGATGAGAGTCATCATCATCATCATCGACAGCATGACATGAGTGTTCAACACCGATGCTTCATTGCCGTAGCTTGTACGAGGGCTGGGATACTGCCAGGGCGTCCACACCTAGACAGAAGGACGACTAGGGTCCTCAACCAAAGCCTTTGGCTCAAAAGCCTGACCGCAAGGCAGCGGCGTTTGGCGAGAAATGCAAATACATTACCATTTCTACGGAACAAGTCGCCACATAATCCAACCCCCAACCTGGAGGGCCAGGAGATTGTGTTCGTCAGACCGCTAACCATTGACCAACCTGGTATGATAGACTCTGTGAGTGTCCGGGACACTCTCCAGTATAGCTCAATGGATCGCTGAGGTGCGCAAACCGTCACACCACGGTAAAGCGGAACACAAACGTCGTCTCGGAGTACCACATTGAGATCCCACAGGAAGAAGCTTGAAGTTGACACGGTCATAGTCCTGCACACATTTGAACAGTGTCATCGGATTCACATCGCCCGTACACACATTCGCCAATCGCGCTTCAAGTATATATCTCGAGTGCCACTGTACCAGGGCCTCAGAAGCGAGCACACGCCAGACTTGTGTCAATGATCGCAGTGATGATCCGTTCAGATTGACAACTGCGTAGGGTAGCCAAGGAAAGGGCCGGAATCTGGGTGATTGTTCCCGTGTGGACGCAAAAAACAGCTACCAACCACGCATCTGCCCGGATGTGTCACAATCCAGGGGCCAGAGCCCTCATCCGATCTCGCCCAATCACGTCAGGTATTACCACACACGATGGAAGACTGGTTTTGTTTTGGTCGCAAAAACCCATGACAACAAACAAGAGCGCCACAACGTAGAAATTTTTAATTTGCTCATTGTAAACTTTTCCATGACCTTGTGACAAAAAACTCAGTTCGTTGAAACACAGCACAGTGGCAAAGATTGACTGAGGCATCAAAAAAAAAGAAAACCGGGAGAACGCTAGTAGGGACGAGAGGATCAATATACAATTTCGGGAAAGAAAGATGACAAGAGAATCTTGAAGATAACTAGAACGTGGGTAGCAAAAAAACGGAATAAACTCTTGGGAACGATTGGCAATTGTATTGGCGAGAGGGCTTGGCTTGGGGAATATGAAAGCTCAAGTGGAGCGCTGAAAAAAATGGGGGAGTCAAGTGATCACTTAGGTTTTGCAAACCCCGTCGGAGCAAGGCTACGGGCTACTGCACCGGGAACAGACCCATGGCGGGATGAGTCGAACAACGATGAGTGAGCGTGATAGCTGGCCGCCAAACCATGTCGATGACTCTGAGCTATGCTAATACGGTTGTCCGATGCAGGAATGGTAATGGCTCCGGGGACATCATCATCGTCACCATCCTCCGAGACATATGCCTGCGGTTCCAGACCCACCTCGTCAATTCCCAACTCGGTACCGTTCGGATCATGCATTCGACCAGTAATAACGGCCTGCAAACACAAAGAGAGAAGAGAAATTTTGGGAAAAGCGCCATGTCTTACAACACCTACAAAAACAAGAAACCAGGAAACGAAAGCTATAATATCATAGATCCAAGGGGGGGGGGGGAAGTGCAAGAATTTACCGACCGAAAGGTTCGTGGTTCGAACCCCACCTCTGCCTAGGCATTGGCAACCTGGTAGTATCCCAGCCCTAATGCAACCTTCGGGTGGCATGGCAGTTAGGCCCCAAAGGGGTGCTACAGCTGAACATTTCCCCCTGGTGTGGATAAACTCCACCCCAACATAATTTCAAGGTCAAGTACAGTTCCTTAGACCCATATTCAGGATAGACAACGAAGCGGACCCGGCCACGCCAAAAACCAAGGCGCCGACAACTGTCAGAACGTGCTGGCTCACCTTGGAAAACCCATTCAGCTCCGCAGACAGCGGCCATCACCAGTGAAACGATGAATGTCATTCATTGCGGAGTTATCCATTAACGAACATGAGCTAAGCGGTTATAAGCCACCGGACCCTACTCACGTTTCATCAGTAGTATACACCGGTACAACAGTCAACAAAATCTCGCAAGCGTCCAAATAGAAGACGCATTTTTCTGCTTAAAACTCCTTAGGTGAATGGCTACTAGAATGGACAGCAAGCTTTCTTTGTCCAGACGGAACAGATTCAGGAAGCCCTACCACAATCTTTCAAGCAGTGTGGAGTACTACCGGAGTCGAGCTGAGGTCATCGACAGCTCAATAAACGACTTCGACCATACCTTTACTTCGAGATCCCTAACATTTACTGATAGGGTGAAAATTTAGAGAAGTAGCACCTTTGGAAGATTTTAACTCTTCCTTGGATAGAAATAACAGTGTTTCTCAAAAACAAAGATATCCGCCGTGAGCGGTCACAACAGTGTACTCCTAGGTCGAGCATTTCAGCGATTGGAAGCGATCATTTTCGAGGACTTTTAACCTCTAAGGGTTGTACTTATTTAGGTGCGGTAAACGCGGCCAAACTATTAAATTGCTAACAGGTACTGAGCGTTTGACCTGCACAGAAAAACTAAGGAACTTTGACATGTTGTCTAAACAATAGCAACGAATACAGAGTGACTTGGTTCTCGTCTGCCAAGATGACCCAGTTAGTCAGAGCGCGAATTTACTGACCGGAAGGTCCGTGGTTCGACCTCTGCCTCTCGACTTCCCCTGTCTACAATGGAACCGTTGCAGCGACCCAAGTGTTTCGACGCAGATGCTAATTCTCCAGACGCAACTACGCGTTGGAATCATCGGTTCCAAACCTTCCAAACGTTTCTGGGTACTGTCGAATCGCCCAATCTAAATAAACTCGAAACTCTGATCCATTTTGTGGATGCACCTGTATATGTTTATATCGCTGACTGTCCAGATTACGAATCAGCTATCAGTACACTTGAAAAGTTGTACGTTCGTCCTAAGAATATAATTTATGCTCACCATCTTCTACAAACTTGCAAACAAGACACCAGTCAAGGTGTTGATCAGTTTGTTCAGAGGCTTAAATCCTTGGCCAAAAATTGTGATTTCAAGGCGGTGTCCGCTATTGACCATCAAAACGAAAGTGTACGCGATGCTCTAATCAACGGACTTCAGTCTACTACCATCAGAGAAAGACTTCTGTCTCAAAACGAACTCACTCTCGATGAAGCACATGAATTGGCTAGATCATTAGAATTGGCCCACAAACAAGCTCAATCATACTCAAATAACCAGGCGATATCATTTTCTGCGGCTGCAGCACCTTTACAAACATCTACAGTTACCCCTTCACACTCAATCTCTCCTGATTCTACACCCTATCTCTCGTCAATCAATTCCCAGATATGTTACTTTTGCGGTCGTTCCAGACATCCACGGTCAAAATGCCCCGCAAGAGAAGCAGTTTGTAAATCGACCAGCATAAAGGTGAACGGGATATCGCTTCAGGCCCTCATAGACACAGGAAGTTCGAGCAGCTATGTAACTCCTTTGGTGGTTGGTAAACATGGCTGGAAGATATATGCTAACGATTCTGTGATTACCATGGCATCTACCTCTCTGACGTGTTCAACTAGAGGCTAGTGCTACGCATCCATCGATTACAGGGGTAACGTTTACAAAAAAATCAAACTATTGGTATTACCCAATCTATATGCTGACCTGATGCGAGATGGGCGAGATGGTTACAGCGCGAATTTACTGACCATAAGGTCTGTGGTTCGAACCCGGCCTCTGTCTCTCGACTTCCCTGTCTAGGCTTGGGCAACCTGGCAGTATCCCAGCCCTCATGCTTCCTTCGGATGGCATGGCAGCTAGGCACCGAAAGGGTGCTACAGCTGAACG